>NC_080845.1:6543355-6635855 GCF_030435755.1 Ochotona princeps
AAAACTGGAGGGTTCTCACTTATTTGAATAACAAGTGAAAGCCTAAAAATATCTTCACTGTATGTTATTACCACTGGCATCGCTGGATTGTAGTGACAGAAAAGCTCTACATAAAGCTCCATAAACCCTACCATTCCTGTAATGTATCGCCTTATCTAGCACACAATCATTTCAAATGCAACTTTTCATGTTAGTATAATTTGTTCAAAATGGTAATAAATACATCCATGATGCCAGAGCAATCATTGCAAAATCCATTCTAACTTGCTCTTACCCATACTGACACTTAATCCTAGAACCAAGATCTAATATAAAAGAAAAATAAAATATTTCAATATTACTTGGCTTAATTAAAGATATTCATTAAACACATACCTTTTAGTGGATCAGCACTCTCAAACAACATTATAAATAATCGGGACCAAGCACAGAGAAATGTCTGTTAACAATTATCACAAAACTAAAACATGGATGGCTGTCAGTTGGTGGCAGCGTTCTTGCTTTCATAATAAATATAAAATCAATTTCCTGTTCTCGTTCCTATTCCAAGTTGAAAATGATATATCTGACTATGAATTCCAACTACCTTCATCTGTGGTTGTAGGTGTGTGTGTGTTTTTGAAGGTGGGAGAGAAAAGACAATGAAACTTATGAGACTACCCAAGTCAGTTCCTCCCTGCAGGACACCGGGCTGGTGAGTGTGTGCACACAGAAGCCTGCCTGCCCCTCGCACATGCGTTCTTTCATGTAGTGACCATCCTCATTAAATGCCACTCAAGTATTGCCTAGGTCCTTGCCAACAACTCCCCTATAAATTCTTACTTGCAAGGCTTTTGACACTGGAAAGCCCCTAGAAACCTTTTATGTAAATAATAATACACAATTTCAAAAGCCTTTTGTTCCCATTTCAATCAAAAATAACTTTGTCTTTTAAATTTTAAATGAAATTTTTCACATAATCAGAGGCTGAAGAGGATCTGCTGATGGAACTCGTTCAGGGAGTCAGAGAAGGGAAGGAGGAGTTTCAGGAAACAAGCCTTTCATGCAGGAAAGCAGCTCAGTGCAGGTACCCTAGGTCTTCCTCACAGACAAACAGAACGGGGACTTTGGCCCCAGGAGGGGTTCTCACCTCCTGTGTGTGTGCCCATTCCGAACTCCCACTAACATTACCAGGCAGCACGCACACACACCAAGGAGTGCCAGCCTCGCTGGTGTACACGCATGGCAGCTGTGGTGACTAAATAATCCATATGGTTTACTGGGTCTAGAGTCACAGCTACAGTGGTGGAATTCAGCCGCAGGAACGAAGCTGCAGTGTGGGATTCCTCACCCAAACCATCTCCCACGTTAGTCAGGGCACTGCTGTTCAAACCTGTCTCTACCCACAGTTTTTGGTGCAGCTCCTGTGACAGGAACCTTGACTCTTTTCACAAACCCAGCTAATCTGTTCACTTCTCCCACAGCCATCCTGGTGTTCATTCATTTACTGCCTCACAACACACAGAAAATCACAAACCGCTTTTACAGTGTTCTATAAGTCAAAACTTTATATAAACGTGGCATGTTTATAACCTTTTTAGGCTTGGCTCAAAACACAAGTCAGCAAAATCAGAATCAAGTTTAGAACTCTAAATATAAAAATTAAACAACACAACAACAGGCTTTAACCACTAATTATAACTGTTCCAGCTTCTATGGATTCAAGTCACAACCTTAACGCTCATTTAACACAGTTTCCTGAAGCCCAGTTCAATAACTTTCTCCTTCATTCTCTAGGAAGAAAATACCTCTGTGAGGCTTGCTTTAGTGATGACACTGGTGTGTAAGTCCACACATACAAGTTTACACTTCTGAAAAGAGGCAGCAAAGAGTTTCAGCCATGTTGCTGAAACTTTGAGACAAAAAAAAAGACTACATGACATAAAATTCATAGTGTATTTCCAGATACACAGTGCAATGAAAACTTCACATTCATTGTCTCCAACTATGTCAATTAATATTCAGAAACATTCCATAACATGTTTCAACAATAATGAGAAAAAAGAATTAACCAATGTTCTAGAAACTTCTCTAGACCTTTCAATCAATTTTATTTATATGCAAAACCAAGAGAAACTTAAAAAAAAAAAAAAAAAAACAAAGCTCCTCCTGATGCTAAAGCTCTCAATTTACTGACAGGCAAATGGCTTCATGCTGCCACTTAATCTCATTTCTTGCATAATGCCCTCTAATTAGCATATCAAAGTGAATTAATACTTCTAGGGCATTAGCAATGGGGAAATCTGCTCCAGGCTCACAATAGCAGTTAAGAGAGAGCCAAGAAATCCTCAAAAACACCACAAACCACTTTGCATTGCAAAACTGTTCAATTTATTTATCCTCTCTCTCTAAACACGTTTACCGCACACTGTTTTACTACTGTTCACCAAACAAAATGATAATTGCCAAAGTTACCAGCATCTGTAATGCCTGTTTAGAATCTTAATTTAGCTTATGCTGCAGATAATTTCTATATGCAGCCATTTGTTCTATTATAAATGTTAATATAGAGACAGTGGAAATATTGACATTCTCAATTAGTTACTTTGAATTTGAAATAAAATTTTATGGGATTCTAAAATTTATGAATTTTTTAATGTAAAAAGCCACCTGCTGGACTCTGATGTCTGAAAAATTTGCTTTGGGAAACTGATGCTAAACCATAAAACAGAACAAAAATAATTTTACCATAACATATGTTGAGTCTCCCAAAAAATGGTTTAAACATTGTGAGGAATCATCAGCATTAAGAGGATTACATTATATACGAATTCCTAATTAGTAAAGGGTTACTGCTCAAAACAGCTTAACATTTTTAAAGCACTTAAAATGGAAAGAACATCAAGAAATATAAAACTTTCAACAATTATTTTTTATCTATAATTACTTTAAATTACTTCTCTTAGCACAAATCAGCTATTATGAGGCGGTCCAAAAAACAGGCCATGCCAATTCAACACACTAGAGTTCACACCAATCTCTTTGCTACAGACACTGAAAATCAGCATCAAAGCCAACTAGTTACCAGTATAAACAACAAACATATTATATTCAAGGAATGTCCATGAAAAAAATAAAGAAGATATTCTAGCTCTAATTCTGCTTTCAGCCACAATAATTAGAATCAAGTGTTGAAGATTAATGAAATTTATTTTCTAATATGTTTTGTGTCTAAAGGCATAAAAGATGGCATAGTTTTTCAGGGGTTCATTCAAGCATTACTCATTCACTTACTTGCTAAATATAATACTAACACTAGTTGCGATAGCAATTTGTTTAACTTTTAGAACTCTCTTAAGTGGGGAAAAAAATCTACAATAGCCAGGCATCAAGCAGTGATGTAACTATATTTACTCTGTCATACTTACAGACTCAAATGGCCTCCAAAAGTGGAAGAGATGTTTGTAAAGGTCAGCAGGGGCTGGGGGATGAGGGTATGCAAGCTTTGTGAGTCAGTAACCACTAAATCACCCAGAGCACCCTGATAAAGACTACAAAACAAGCCTGCTGAGAAAACAAATACAACATTCTCAGTGTCAACATCGAAATGATGAATATCTACAGATGTTTCACACATACATGAATCAAAAGAAAATAATCCAAATCTTTATTTAATTTGGTGTGTTAGGCTGATGTGTTACGTATTTCTCTGGATAACTCCAAGTATAAAATAAAGTTATGACTCACTTAGGGTGTGGTTCACTGAATGCAGCTTCAATTCATGAAATCCACGTCATGTACTATGGCGACACGGGACACCACACCAAAAGTGTCAAAGTGAGCCCAGGAAGATGTCAATTTAAACCTGCCTTGGAAACAGCCACTTCCAAAATGTATAAATCTAAGAGTACACGCAAAATGGACAAAAAGAAAAAGCATCATAGGCTGAAAGAGGCACGCAGGTATATCTTATGAGAGCTGATAAAACCAGTGAGCTCTTCGGATTAAATTGGGGCCTTCCCTTGCCAATGTATGAATATACTTCTCATCTGGAATAAAGTTATGTAAATTAGTAATACAACATAGTAAACTTCCAAATAAAACACCAAAGCTACACAAATCTGTAATGAAATGAACTTCATGAAAAACTGAGGCACAAAAGAATTTCCTGCACAGATCAAGTTAGTATTGACAAGAGCGTTCAATATATTTTTATTGCGTAGAGAAAAAACAAGAACAGAGTTGGAAAATAATCCCACATTTTAAGATAATAACATCTAAATGATACCCTAGACATTAAGGTCTAAACCAGCTTAGCAGTGAAAGTCTTTTTCCAGGTGCTTTACAAATATATTGCATGTATTATATTTTCTAAGAATGGGAGGGGGGTAAAATTAGAAGCAATAAAACTCTTTTACATTCTCCCTCAAATTTCCTTGCAAAAGCTCCAATCAGCTTTACAAATTTTTAAAAATTAAAATATTGATAAAATATTCTTAAATTAGTTACTCTAAGGAAAAAATATTGATACAGCAATATAATTTATGACATCCCTTGGCTTTGGAATTTCTTCCCATGCAACGGCTTAGTATTACCAATGTAAACAGACCATAATGTCTATTCACAAAGTGATATGAAATTTAAGACGTTAAGGGTCCAATGGAATTTTGCTTCAAAAAAATTGGGGCAAGGTAGGAGTTACAGGTGAAAACAAGATTGGCCAATTGTTGCTAACTGCTGAGGATAAGCAATGAGTTGCTGGAACCTCTTATTTCGTCAAGTTTCTATGTTCAAAGTTGTCCAAAACCAGAAAGTTTTAAAAGATAGAAAATAAGCTCACTGAAATCATGTACGGAGCAAATAAAGGTATTACACTGAAAATAACACAAAAGTAACTTAAATATGCAAATACATGTGAAATCACTTATAACAATTTTCAACTTTCTTCTGACATTTTCACTTGATTAAAAATTCACTTGATTTTTATACATTGAGAATTAAAAGAATTCCACAGCACCACACAAAAGAAAAACATAATAAATTTAGATATAGAAGCTTTCAAGATAGAAAACAGACCGGAAAACCAAGTGAGTCTATGTGTCTGCAGGGTCAGAGTGAAACAGAGAAGTGTTGAGCCAGCACACTGCCCTGTCCCTCTGTGTCCCTGGTCACACAGCAATGAAGATCAAAGGCTAACCTCCCATTATATACTCCATGCACCTAGTCTGGATCTCACTGTGGTATCTACAATTCCTATGATTCTTTCTAGGAAGGCTTCCCTTAGAAGGAAAGCAACATTAATAGTCATTTTCTTCTTATCCTTAAACATAAAAATTCCTTCAACCAGCCCAAGCAGCCAGGCAGGCCTTTCTCTTCCCCTGCGGACACCTCCTGCAGTAGAGAAGTTCATTAAGTTTTATGATCTTCCCAAGTCAGTCCTGCTTATAAGCCTCACAAAGGCTACAAATCTGGCAAACCATCATGTATGCCATTAGACATTACTAGTAAATGAATGCTATTTAGGGTTTGTGGTGGCAATAAATCAGAGTTTGGTTGGCAGCTATCAACATGGAATATTTTCACCTATCATTTAAAAAGAAGACTGCTCTGAGTTTTCTTTTTAGCTACACAATATTTTTTTCCACAATGCTATGATTCCAATTACATAGTAAAATTTTAGAGTTTCCTACAAATTTTTTTTTTTTAGAATAGAACCATATCCTTCATTTAAACTCACAAGTAAGGGCCTTGGAAAGAAAACAGATGAGTGGGATTGGAGTATTTCACAAAGGAAAACACTTCAATCAAGATGAAGTGTCTCAAAAAGGAAGAAATACATCAAAAGAAATAAGCAGATCTCCTGGCTGCAGGATATTCAGTAAGAGATGGACTGCTAAATATAACTGAAAAAATTAGGAAAAACTTTCACATTTTATGATTATTTCACTGGTTGGTTGCTGAGTTTAAAATGAACAAGTATCTTGATTCTAAAGCCTATAACTTTGCAATCGCTTTCAAACTGTATAAATATCACCATTCAACAAGAGACATCTAAATTCTACAAAAGAATACATTTTCCAGGACAAATAAAATGTCTTACAGTAAACAGCATATTTTCCTTACCTCTGAAGAACAAGAAAAGAATATAATTGAAGTAGATTACCCATTTATCTGTCAGAAGAGGAAACATCTTCCCACATTTGGTAGGGGGAAAAAGATGTTTTCCCAACTCAATCCCTCCTGTGCCTCACACTCACAGTCAGCACTGCCTGATGAGAAATCTCAAAACCAACAGGCAGACCTTCACAAATACACGGAATTTTTTAAAGTGATTTGTGCCCTATGTTAGAAGGAGGGCACAAGTGAAATGGCATTACCCAGTCCAGAGACAGGTCCCCCACCCCACCACTTCACAACTCACCCCACCTCCTTTATGCAGAATGAAGTCATCACATTGTGTTTTCCTTTCTATTTACAAATGACTAGGTAAACTTTCTCTAGATTATGAAGAATGCGTCTATGGATTCAATATTAACAAATTAAATAAAACCTTTACAGAAAAAAAACATTCTACAATCCACCTCTATTCCACAATCCCTATCTCATAAGTTGCTGATGTTTCCGAAGGCTGACTGTGGGCATGGCGGGGGAGGGGGCCTGGAATTCGCTGTCCACTTCCTTTGCTTTGGGAACACTAATGTCTACACAGCTGTTTTATTTCTAACTGAGGACTCTGAATACAGCCTCCCTGTCTCCTTCACACACTGCTTTCGTGGGGTGAGATGGAGCCTTGGGTAGGAAGAGGGGAAGCAGGGGAGAAAGCTTCACCCCCATCAATCATTCACTACTTAAATCCCAGCCCTCTCCAGCTTAGAGAGGCTGCCGGAAGACGCCTCAGCGCAGACAGCCGGCCTCACTCTTTGTCGGCCGCGGGCTCTTTACAAAAGCGATAACGCGAAACTTGGATCTGCCGGCCACAGCACAAAAGGGGGTTCTCACTGACAAGTTATCACTGAAAGTCCCAGAAACAATTTTCGAAACAGAAATTTCTTTTGTCTGTTTCTTAAATACCAGTAGCCCTACGAAGCTCTCTCTGCCAGTTAACCTGGCACTCTGAAGAGCCTTTCTTTCTGGTAACTCACCTCCAACACAGGCTGGACTAGACTTTCCCTCCAGCCTGGTGCCTCTAACTTCGGCAAATTCGCAACTAAAGGACTTGGGCTTCCTAATTGAATTCTGCCTGCTGCTAAATGTCTAAACATGAAAAGCAATTTGCTGGGTTTGGTTCTTGAGCTGGCTGAGCCAAAACTTTAAAAGGGGGGATAGGTGTGGAGAAGGGGCAATACAGCTCAGGGGATGAGGGGTGAGAAAGGAAGAGAATTAATCCTGCCCCCTAGTAATCGAGTGCCCAAGCAAAGTTCTATCCATCTTCATATTCATAGCACAGTCAATACCCCAGCATTCAGCTGTCAGCAGAAACTAAGGTGGAGGTCTCATAGAGGGGGGGACAAAACCTTAGGGCACTAAACAACATCCTTTACTGAGGATTTCAGAGTTTTAGATTTCTAAATTGAGAATCTTCAGAATTTTGTTACACTCAGCTAAAAATTATCTACTGTCTTAAATCACAACACTTTGTAAAGAGGTAAAAAAAATCAACACACAATCCAAGTTCGTAATGTCAAAATGCCTGGGGTTTTCAAATAAATTAGAAAAAAAAATCACTCAGTATTAAGAAACCATACATTGTATGCAAATGAAAAGCAGGAAAATCATCCCTCATATTTGCTGTTAATTATGGTTTAGCATATATATTTAATAGACAGTAATAACCTATCATCCTTTCTTGATTACCTTTAGGATCAGAATGGTATTACAGAGAGAAAAATCTGCTTAAAAGGGGGAAAAGTGCTTATGAGCCTAACAATTATATGCACTTTACAATTCTTTGAATGCTCAATTTAAATACGATCATATTTAACCTATACTCTGGGCTCTTAACTTTTTTCTTCTTCAACTTAAAAAAAGCACAACTTTAAAATACAATATATCCAACACACACACCCCAAAATATATATCAACCATAAAGCTTGTATAATCCACTTGTTTCTCATATACAGAGAAGATAATGCCAGATACAAACTAAACATCTAAATTAAAAATCTACTTTGGTTTGAGCCTTATCACCCTAAGACAAAAAATATTTTAAATCAAGAAAGTCTACCAAGAAAGTTATGCTGAAACTGAGACAGATTTGTCCACTGTGTCCTTGTGGTTTTCACGCCAGCACGTGGGCAAGGCCCGTCTCCTCTCCTAACCCCTGCCTGGAACACTTCAAAATTGTTGAAGCGGCCATCTGTGGGCCTTCTACTTCACACATGCAGCAACTGCTCACACAAGGGCTGCAAGATGCAAAATTTCACGCAAGGAGTAATCAATGGCTGATAGACATTGTGGGTGTCTCCACACATCCTGAACCCTCCTCGATTCTGAAAAAGTAGTCTTCCCACCCCAAACAGCGAGGCAGCCGCTCTGCTGTACTGCCCACCGCGGAGCTTAAAGCTAAGGCAAACAAAGTTCAGGCGCTGCTTCTCCGGGGGACTCCGGGACACTCGGTCCGAGGCATCCAACCTCCCGCTGCTCCTTTTTCAAAACTGACACACAAACCAGGCCAGAGGAGAGAGAACAGAGGGCAGCTGGCGCTCGCTGGCTCGGGGACCCCTCCGGGCCCGGGGAAGGCGACCCGGCTCGGTCTGCACCTCCACTTCATTCTGAGCCGGGAGTGGAATTGAGAAATCGACTCCAGATTTATGGCAGGGGTTTTTTGTGGGTTTTTTTTTTTTTTCCCTCAAGATCAGGAGGTGGGAAGGAGAGAATGATCAAAGATGGCGGTGCCCAAAAGCAGCCGCTCTCAACTGGAGAGTCGAAGGAGTATCTGCGACCCCACCTCGGGGGTCTCCAGGCCCACTGCGGGGCGCGGCGACTTACCTGTTTTCTCTTTGATCTCACACAGGACGCTGAAGAGCGCGGGTTTCATTCTGTGACAGTTCAGAGCATGTTTCCTACAAAACAAATCGCAAAGCACAAAGGTATTAGCATCACCTATGGAATAATATGGCGCCTTCCTTGAAGTTAGACCCAAGATTTTAACCCACGGCCCGCGGATTTCGGAAGGCAAGTCAACAAAAACTCAAGTTCACTAGTTCGCGACAGCCGGCCAGGCTCGGGCGCCGAGAGCTCCGGCCGGGACGCAGCGCGACCCCCGCCGCCCGGCCCGCAGCAGCCTCGCCCCCGCAGGCGCCGACCCGCGCGGGGAGCCCCGCTGCGGGCCACGGCCGGCGGCCACGACCCGGGGGCGGCCGCGGGGCCACGAGGGGCTCCCGCGATGGCCGCTGCGCGTGCGGCCGGCCGCCTGCGGCCAGCGGGCGCCTGACAGCTCGGCAAACTTTGCAGGGCAGCCCTCCTCCCTCCCCGAGAACTTGGCCGTCCGCACCGGACCCCGGCGAGGGCACCGCCCCTCGCCCCCCGCACCCCGGTGGGGAAGCCGGCGGCCGCGAGAAAAGTTGCACTTGCCCGGAGCGCGGTCCTCGACCCTGGCCCGGCCCGGCCCGAGCGTGCTGGGGTCCAGACCCGAGCTTCAAACCCGGAGGGGGCCGGGCAGGGCGAGCGCGCTCAGAGGGGCGGCACGAAACCCGCCGATTCCGCCCTCGGCCCCGCCAGCAACTTTGCCGACTCCGCCGGGGTCGCGGGGCGCGGGCAGGTGCCCTCACCACCGCCGTCCACTGCCGCCCCCCGCCACGAGGCCCCCCGACGCAGGCCGGTTTTCAGAGAAAGTTCCCGAGCGGAGGCTCAGGCCCCCTGCCCCGGGCGCGACCCCGGGCCCCAACTCGGCTCCCGCGCGGGCACACAAACACACACACACACACACACACACACACACACACACAAAAGATGCTTAATGAGACGACACCAACTTTGCTTGCGCCTCGTCCAAGCTCTGGTCGGTGATGGTCATGATCTGGTGGAGGATGTCGCCGATGTCCTGCTTCCTGCCGTCGCCGTCCGCCCCTTCGTGGCCGTGCGGGGGAGGCGGCAGGGCCATGCCCCCCTGCACCGAGTGGCCGGCCAGGTTCACCCCGGCCAGAGTCTGCAGCATCCTGGATTGATCGTCCATCCCGCCACGCGCGGGCGGGAGCGGGCGGCGGCGGCGGCTGAGGCGAAAGCTGAGGCGGCGGCGGCGGCGGCGAGGGAGGAGAAGAAAGGCGGGAGGGGGAGGGGGAGCGGCCGCGCGCTGCCCGCCCGCGCGGGGAGGGGGCGGCCCGGCCGGCGGGGCCCGCGGCCGAGGCGGTGCGGACCGGCGCCCGGCCCCGGCTTCCGCCGCCGCCGCCTCCGCCGCGGCCGAGGCTCAGCAAGCCGAGCGGCGGGCGGAAGCGCCGGGCTCGGCGGCGGTGGCGGAGGCGGAGGCGGAGGCTGCGGAGCCCGCTGCCCTCACGCGGCCGCCGCCGCGCCGCCTCCTCCTCACCGCCGCGCGTCCCGCCGGGCGGCCCCGCGCAACTTGCTCCTCGGCACCGGCCGAGTTGCCGGGACGCCCGGCGCCGAGGCCGCGCGCTCCCGCTCCGTCGGCGGCCGCCGCCGCCACCGCCACCGCCTCGGCCGGGCGGGATCCGAGCCCCCGGCGGCCCCGGGGGAGGGAGCGGCGGCGGCGGCGAAGGAGGCGGCCGGCGGGCGGGCGGGCCGCGAGGGAGTGAGAGGGGCGGAAAGTTTGGGAGCGGGCGGGCCGGCGCGGCGCGGGGCGCGGAGCCCGGTGGAGGGCCCCGGCGGGCCGCGCGGCAGGCGGACAGCAGATTGATGGGGCGAGAGAAGTCGCCGCCGCCACCGCCGGAGCCGCGCACCCAGCCAGCAAGCCGCCGCGGACCGGGCTCCGAGGCCGCTCGGCTGAGGGATTGACAGGCTGCCAGTGCCACTCACTCACTGCGGGCCCCGGCGCCCGGGGGGAGGGGCGGGCGCGCGGGGGCGGGGCTGCGCTCCCGACGCCCCGCCCCCGGGGGGGCGGAGCGCGCGCTCATTGGGCCTTGCGCCTCCCGCCGCCGCCGCTGGCTCCGCCCCCCGTAGGTGGGCCCGCCCCTACTCCGGCCTCTGCTCCCCGGCCCGGGAGCCAGTGGTCGGGTCTTCACGCCTGGACTCGCACCCCTCCCCCGGGATGGACGGCCTCGGGGCTGCAGACCGTTGCATTGGCGTCCCGATCCCCGCTGCCCCAGCTCAGCTGTCCTGGGTTGCGGGGATGCTATGTGGGATAGGGGCTCCACTTGTTCCAAAGCCAGTTGTGTGCTGTCCCGTAGCTTCCAGGAGCTTCACGCCTCGGACAGCGCCTGGTACATTTTCCCGCTCTTTTCCTTCTGGAGGTGGTGCCCTCTGGGGACTGCCTGTCCCGGGCCAATCGCCTAGCGCTGAGAGCTGACGAGGGCGGGACAGAAGCCCGAAAGGGCCGTCCCAATTGGAGCATTCGAAAGCGCCTGGGCAGAGGCGGGGAATTAGCGGCCGCCGGCCCCGCCCCTCCGCGGTCGCCGTAGGAACCGGGAGGGCGCTGTGGAGAGTGGCCTGGCGCTGCCCCTCGAGGGGTGCCCAGTTCAGACGGGGTCTGTGGACTCGCATGTTTGCAGCCTGTACACTTTTACGTGAAAGGGGCTCATTAAGAAAGGTTTCCCAGGGAAGTGGGGTCGTGTGGCGGGAACCAGCTCCAAGCCCAGGACTAATTTCAAGGTTTGCCAAGTTGATTCACTAATGCAGTCGCTGGTCATTCAGAGACTACTCGAGACACAGCAGAGCAGCAGGCATAGCTCCTCATTATGCAGTTGCCCGTGTTTTGAAATAGACCGGATGCCGCTTGCCAATCTGCAGCATCACCGAGAGTGTTGACGTTGGTCACTCCAGCCACAGATTTTCTGACCTAGAACAATTCCGTTGTCCACTGGCCGCCGCCTTGTCGGTGAGCCTGGACTTCCACCTGCTACGGAGGCGAGCTGGCCTCTGGGCTGGCAAGCTGAATCCTCCAGCAGGGGTTCCTGCGTGTTTTCTCTGCCTTAGGATCCTGGAGCTCGCCCTGGTTGAATCCCTTGGTTAGGGGCCTCTGAAGAATCTCCCACTTCCTTCTCCTGCCTCAAAAAGCTGTCTCACCTGAAACCCAAAATAGAGGTGTGAGGATATGAAAAATGGCTCTCCCTCGGCGGGGTTTAATGTAGGACAAGCCGTTCTCTAAATGCCAGATGGATTCTTGGAATGAGGCAGGCTACTCGGTTCCAGGTTCCTTCCTTCCTAAGTTGTGTGTACTTTTAAATACTCCCCACTGCAAGGCTAATAGCTGAGCTTACAGTCAGGGAAGCTTAAACCCTTCCCAACTGCACAGCTGCTGAGGAAAGCCTGCTCCGGGCAACCCACTCCCAAGGTCCTCCTTCATGCTCAGTAACATTCCTTGCTCTCCTATACCACACGTGAGTGTCACATTCTAGAGTCCTCCTCCAAGCCCCCAAGATGGGTGACTCCAGTCACCACAGGTTCCTAACTTGCTGTTCAAAGCTGTCACCGCATCCTGATGCATTTTTGCATAAAGGAACCAGAGGGGGCAGACTGCCCTTCGTGGTTCTCCCCCTTGAAGAGGTGAGAGCCACGGCCTTCAGTCTAACATCCCAAAGAGCTGAAGATTCCTTCCAGCTGGAGAAGTCAATGATCCTGTGATTCACCATTAGGCCTCCTCCCTGCCCTCCTTCTAGGTTCATCATCTCGACTAATCAGTCATGAGGATGAGGCTAATTAGCAATAGGGATTTATGGTTATTTCTAGCCCACTCTGAACAATGAGTTATGTAAGCAAAGCAACATATATAAAAATGTAAATAAAATTAAAGAAACACTTAAGCAAATAAAGGCAATTGGGAACTATGGGCTATGTAAACAAACTGGAACATAAAAACATAAATTAGAATTAAGAAAACAGTTAAGCAAATGCCAGCAATTAGGAATAAAACAACTTGTGAAATGTCTAGCCCCCACGGCTCTTATGTGGTGCGCACCTTGACATTGATGGTCACTCGGCGGTGGGTGAACTTTCTAGCATCATCCTGCGCACCCGGCTTGCAACCCCCTGCTTGGGGAGCTCCTCCTTCTGTTCTAAATATGCCGTGCAGTAGAAGCCGGAGGATCCTAGCAAGGATTCCCATTGCCAGTGACATAGAACAGTTCAAGGCCCCAGTAAACACTGTGGACTAGTTGTACATGCTCCAAGATCTCCTCTGGTGTCTCCTGTCGGATGTTGTCTCATCTCTAGCTAGCAGGCTTGAGTCACGCGACTGCTGCCTTCACAGGGAATAGACTAGAACCTGCTTGGGTACCTGACTCCATCTTTGCATAGTGGTGACGTTCTTGTAAACTTTAACAGCAAGAAGGTGGTCAACACAAGCCAGGGCTACTGGGTTCACATCACCTTCACTGCTGTCATCAAGGTGGTGGCTGTCACGGCGGGTGCCATTATCGGTCTCTCAGGTTGAGATACGAAGCTCTGTTCTTGGGCTTCAGCGTCTCAATCTCCCGGACAGCCCTACATGGCCAGCATACTTTGAAATAAAAGCCAGAATGAGATGGTGGAACTTACACAGAACCACTATGCCAACACTGAAACTGGAATTCCTTTCATGCTTTCTGTGTCTGCATATAAAGACTACCTTACGAAACACTGCACAAGTTGGCTGGTACAGGTGACAGACCAAAGCTGACCCTAAGCTGGCTGGTGCACACAAGAGTCAAATCTGAGGTCACGCTAGGCTGAGTTCTTGGGGAACTTCCCGACTAGACCTCTGGACTCAGACCCTGGCCACAGGGAAAATCTGAGGCTGTAAGGTCTGACCTTGGAGTGCACGTGTTGGAGCTGGGCCTCCTCAGTTGATAGGGATGCTCATGGGGACTTGACAGCCAGCTCATCTAGGCCAATAGGGGATGGCAGCTGCTTCATCAAAGGATGGAAAAAAAAAAACAAGTTGAACAATTCTCCCAGTCAAGCTTTGCAACAAGTTCTTGGGTCTGCAGATAAACTGAGGTGGGCTTTGTCAATAAATGCACCTTGTTCCCCAACCCTGAACAATGAAACCAACATCTTCTCAGAATTAGCTAAGCCACTCCAGCAATACCCCTGGAACACTCTCCCCACATTGGGGTCTCTGAGGCATCATTAAATCTCTCATTCCTCGGAGCTAATATGCTTTGACAGGAAAGAGCAGCCCTACCTCTCCTCCCCTACAAAGGAGGAGAAAAAATGAATCATGTGTCCTACCTACCTTCCTCGGTACCTGAACCTCCCCACCCTCATCGGAGGCCCACGTGGGCATCATCTCTCTCAACTATGTAAGCAATATTAAAAACAAAATTTAAGAATTTTTTAATCACTTTAAACTAAAAAGGTTGGAGGGAAGGGGTCTTTTAATTAAACTTACTAAGTAAACAGCTTAGGTGTTTCTAATACAATGCCATTGAGAGAATTCAGGAGCTCCCTGGCAGGGGAGGGAACTGAAGCCCAAGGGCAGCCAGACCATCCCTCACAGTCACTTGGACGCCAGGACCGCACACCTGTCTTGCCTCACCATCTGCTGTACCTGCCCTTGGTCCACGCTGCTTGGACTGTATGCAGTTGCCGTCATCCTAGATAGCCCTGTGTTGGCTGGCCTCAATTCATCGTCACCAGTTTTCTCATTTACTTTACAAGCATGTTAATAAATATACAGATATATACATGTATTTGAAACTGTGACTTGAATAACATGACTGGTTTGGTTTTTTAATCTTTATTCATTCATTTGAAAAGCAAAGTGAGAGTGAGAGAAAGTGGGAGAGAAAGAGCGATAGAGAGAGAAGCTTCCTGGCCACTGGCTCACTCCGCAAATGCCTGCACTAGTCAGGCCTGGACCAAGCCAAAGCCTGGGCTCTGAACTCCATCTCGGTCTCGCAGGTAGGTAGGAAGAGATCAAGCACTCAACTTATCATCTTAATGTGCCTCCCAGGATACACATTAGCAGGAAGCTGAGTTGGAAACAGCGTCACCAGGACTCGACCAGCCATACAGGTGTCCCCAGCAGTAGTTTCATTCTTGATTTGGTTTTTCAAAGCAACAACAAAAGCTTTCAAATCTTTTTTTTTAAAGATTTATCTGGGGCCCGGCCGCGTGGCCTAGCGGCTAAAGTCCTCGCCTTGAAAGCCCCGGGATCCCATACGGGCGCCAGTTCTTATCCCAGCAGCTCCACTTCCCATCCAGCTCCCTGCTTGTGACCTGGGAAAGCAGTTGAGGACGGCCCAAAGCTTTGGGACCCTGCACCCGCGTGGGAGACCTGGAAGAGATTCCTGGTTCCCGGCTTCAGAGTGGCACGCACCGGTCCATTGCGGCTCACTTGGGGAATGAATCATCGGATGGAAGATCTTCCTCTCTGTCTCTCCTCCTCTGTGTATATCTGGCTGTAATAAAAATGAATAAATCTTTAAAAAAAAATTTATGCTTAATTTCACTGTCACACACACTCTGGGAAGCACACTGACGCACACTGAAGCAGCACACAGTTTCTGGATGCATGTATCCCTGGGACACTTCACTATGTCCCCCTTTTCGCAGATATGAATGAGGTTGCTAGGAACATGACTGTTCAGGAATTTCAGGTTTGCTTTTCATTGTTTTGAGCATATGCTGAAAAACGGAAGGTCCGAGTCAGCTGGAAGTTGTAGTGGTGTAATTGTTCAGAGCTGCCCACCTAGTGGCCAGAGTGGCACTTTCCCTTTTTGCTCCCGCCAGCAGTGCACAGGGTAGGGCACACATTGAATACAGCTTCCAGGGAGGGACTCCTCACACTACTGCTTGAATAAAGGCCTTCTGACATTTCACTTTGTAACCTGAACAATTCCTAGCACGTACTTGATCCCAAGCCTTTGGCTCAGTAGCTGAGCTGATTACTCAGCTTCTCTGTCGGTGAGCATTTGGGGGCCACAGGGGATGGCTCAAGTACCTGGGTCGCTGCCACCTACACGGGAGACCCCAGCTGGCTCCAGCTTCCTAGCTTTGGCTTAGAAGGACCCTGGAGAGTATGTCTCTCTCTCTCTCTCTTTCTGCCATTCAGATAAAATAAAAATAAATGAAAAAATTTGAAATAATGAAAGAAGATGTGAGAAAGCCACTGTGTGGGGCTGAGCGATTGTCCAGTGCCCAGGACATCACCTGAAATGTGTGAAATTTCCCACATCAGAGACTCGGGTGGGATCCTCGCCCTTGGCTCCCTGTTCTGCTCTCTGGCACTGCAGATCCAGGAACACGGAACGTAGTGAGGACGGCTTAAGGAGCTGGGCTCCTGCGGCCCAAGGCGGGGATTAGGTTATGTTCCTAGCTCTTGATTTTGGGTCCCCATTCATTTGGAGTCATGGCAGGCATTTGGGGCCTCAGCTAGCAAGTTGGAACTCCTACTCTCTGCCTTTCAAATAAATAATTTAAAACAAAAATTAAACAAAGAAATCTGCTTTTATTTGAAGCATACTAAAAACTTCAAAGAAGGTCCAATAGCTGCTGAACAGTGTGCCTAGAGAGACTTATGAAAGCTGGTGCATAAATCCAGACTTGCATTTCACAAAAACAAGTGGTCCCACAGTATATTTCTTTTTATCTCACCAGCCTCGTGTCAACGCTAGGTTCATCTCTTAGTCCTGTTTCTTTTCTGGGCTGATAATAAAACTGATTTAAAGTAAAAGTTTCCTTTAGAATTACGCTACAATATGCTGATCTGAAAATAAATTTTCTAAAATTATCACTTTTTTTTTACCCATAAGGGGGCCATCAAAGATCCCCTGGTGATATTATTTCCTAAGAACTTATCACAAGTTATAAACTTGCGTCTGTCAGAAGCAACTGGATGGTACTTTGGAATCCTCTTCCATTCTGAGTTTTTAGGTCAGATTCAAAAGCAAAAGCAATTAAAACAGACTCAAAGAGTTTTTTTCTCATTATTCTAATTAGTCACTTTTTGTTTTCGTGTGAAGTATTTTTTAGAAAGAAGCTCACTGGATTGTTTCTTTGTCATGCTCTTCCTACCGAAATCAATGACACGTCAAAAACCATAGGAGAGTAGTTCTATATTTTCTTTTTTTCTTTCTTTTTTCAAAGATTTATTTGTTTTTCTTGGAAAGTCAGATATACAGAGAGGAGGAGAGACAGAGAGCAAAAATTTCCATTCACTGGTTCACTCCCCAAGTGGTCACAACAGCCGGAGCTGAGCCTATCTGAAGCCAGGAGCCAGGAGCTTCTTCTGGGTCTCCCATGCGGGTGAAGGGTCCCAAAGTTTTGGGGCATCCTTGACTGTTCTTCCAGACCACAAGCAGGGAGCTGGATGGGAATCGAGGCTGCCGGGACACGAACCGGTGCCCATATGGGATCCTGGAGCGTGCAAGATGTGGACTTTAGCCACTAGGCTACCATGTCAGGCTCATACACCTACATGTTAAAGTCTTTGAAAATTCATGTTACCCAAGAAAATCATAACTTAAATACTCTCCCAGCCCAAGAGTCCTGGTTCCTCCTGACCCTTACTCCAATCCTGGTCCAAACCACTCACCTTGGCTCGCTGGACCAGGGACGGGCACTTGGCCAAGGCTAAGCCCATGTGTGTGCTGAAGACTCACCCCTGCACCTGCAGACCCTGGTTTGTTTGCTGAGTGCTTAGATTGAGGACAGGCAACTCGCAGACCCTTGGGACAGTCACATAAAGCCAACTGCCCAGGGAGCAGCAGAGACAGTCATTTGTAAACAGAGCACTGGCAGGAAGAAGAAATGGCACTGCCAGAGACAGAAGCAGACGGCCAGACAGTTCCCAGGGTTCAGCAGGCCCTCCATGGGGTCTAGCGTCATTCAGGAATCCCACAGTCTTCGGTGGACCACCACAGCCTGGTTCTCAGCAGATGACTTTGAAATGGAGGTCCATCCCAGGAAGGAGTCACGGGTCAGAGTTAAGCTCAAGCGCGCAGTGGGACAGCACGTGTGTGGCGGGAGCGGGGCAGTGCCGACAGCTCCTGCAGCGTCCACCTGGGAAGGACTGGATTGCAGGTGGTGAGTCCAGTTGTGCACATGTGAGAGTTGTAGAGCCTGCAGCATGATGGACCAGGTGCAGCTGACTCAAGTGAGCCAGGACTACGAGTAGAGAGATGTTAGAAAGATTAGGATGTCCAGAGACTCGGCAGGCACAGCAATGCACGAGATATCATATGGGGAGAGTGGAAGCCGAGCAGAGCAAGACCCTGCCACAGAGAGCCAATGATGAAGGCACGAAGGAAAACAAAAGGGGCCAGGAAGGGGATGCTGGGGTGGGAGAAGCACCAAGAAAGCCCAAGACAGAAGCTAAGAGTGTTTCAAGGAAGAGAGAGGTCAGCAGGCCCGCCGAGTTATGCCCCCAGGGGTCCACTGGATTGAGGAATATGGTGACCACTGGAGCCTGGAGAAGTGCTGGGTGCAGACAGGGTCGGGTGGAGGGCTAACAACACTTTGGGGGAAATTCAGCTGTGAAGCAGAAGAGAGAAAGAGGGCAGTAGCTGCAGGGAAATGCGGAGGTAGGAAGTTAGGGCGCTCTGAAAGACCCAGGAATGTTTAAATGGCTCCCAAGTGGGAGCCTGCAGTCTGAGATGGAGGGCTGATCCTCCCACACACAGAATCCCAAGGGAGTAGAGGAAAAGGGATCCACGGATGGGGCAATGCTACTGCAGAGAGAAAGGGGAAGGGAACAGACAGCGCCAGTACAGTCACTGAGCTCAGCTCGGTCTTGGGAATCGAAAGAGGCGTTCCTGTCAGCATGGCTGGACCTCGGCACTCATCCATCCGTCAGCTGGAGGATGCAGGCTGCCCTTGGACATGGAGTCTATCTGCAGCCAAGTTCATCTTGAATGGGATCTGAGAATTGGAGACTGCCTCAGAAGACCCTGTCAGCCCACAGGGTAACCAACCACTCCTTTGTTGACAGGGGTCTGGGCAAAGCACCAGGCAGCATCCCTCACATTCCTTTCTTGCCCCAAAAAACCCAAAAATGCAATCTCCCGAGCCTAACACCCTCCGCCCACCAGCCTCTGCCTGCTGCGTCCGACTCTCCTGTCTTGAAGCGCCACCCTTCCTCTAGTTTCCTCTGAAATTATTCTGGTCTCCTGCTCCTTCTTCAAAATCCATTTGCCATTGCTGCGAACACCTTTCTGCTTCCTGTATGTAGCAGCCAATCCCTCCCTGGTCGCTCCTACCTTATGAACTTCGGCTTTCTGCACTTGAACACCTCCTGTTGTCAGTCACCTCTTTCTTGGTCAGACTGTGGGCTTTCCCAGTGCAAGCTCTCACGTGCTGGGCAAGAGGAGGAATTGAGTTACCATTAACTCAATGGAGATGGGAATGAATCAGCTGGCAGAATGCAGACCCAGCACAGACTCATGTGGGGGCAGATCCCAGGGAGGGTCAGTAGCCATCTGGGCAGTAACGTCCACTGGGCATGCTGAGGCCCAGTCCTGCCCAGCTTGTCTTGAGGGGGCCTCTCATGGGGAGTCAGGGAACTGCAGGATTTCTGGGAAGCAGTAATTCACCAAAGGGGTAGCATTTTCATTCTGGGAGAGGGAAAGGATGGAAAAGCTATTCTATCTCCATGGGAATGAGGCTTGGGCTGTGGCCATGAGTACTGGGACACACTGTGGCCACAAAGGGCCCCGGAGTAGTTAGAGATGGCAGAATCCAAACACCTAGGCAGAATCTTGGGCTAAGAGAAGCCTCTGGGACCAGTGGCATTAGAGAAGGAAGAAGACAGCGTGAGGATAGGCCGGTCCAGGGCTCCCCTAAGCCCACTTCATGCTGGGTTCAAGGACATGATAAATCTTAGATCCATAAGGTGCTCCTGGGGCCAGTGCTAGAACCTTCTGAACCTGCTTGGGGTAGGCCTTCATCACATGAACTAGCAATTTCTTCCATCTTCCCTTTCCTCTCCAAATACTTATCATCTTCAACTATTTTCTTTTTTAAGCCTCATAGTACCTCCTTAATATCAATATTTATTTTTATGTCATGAAAAAATCTATATAGAACTAGCCTTGTGCCAGGCTTTGGATCTTCCCAGCATGCCTTTGGAGTTCATGAGCACTTGATCCCCTTTCTCCAGCTGGGGAATTGAAGGCACAAGAACTGAGTGTACACAGCTCGTGAATGAATCAGTATTTACCTCCTAAGAACGCAGGTGTCCACTCTTGATCAGACAGTAGTCAGTGGACGAGGCTACACGCTAGGTAGGCAAGAGATCCCAGCAAGCAATAGGACAGAGAGGCGCAGTCCTAGAGATGCTCACAGCACTCTTTCTGAGGTCCATTGCCAAGGCCTGGTCCTTGCAAGGTGCTCCCTGGCTTCTTTCCACAGGTCTGTTTAGAGAAGTAACCTGGAGGGCAGAAATGTCCTCCTCAAGCTGGCACATTGGCTTCTGGGGCAGGTACTTGTCTCTGAACTAGTTCTAGCTAGAAGAAGGCAGAGCCCCATGCCCAGAGGACAGTGGACTGGCTGGGCTCCATCCCCGTGTTCCTGCTGTGTCCATGCAGCCTCAGCTACCTGGAAAGCTGTCTGCGATAAATCATGTCTACCACCAACGTGGACAAGAGCGCCTCCCCAGACAGCGTCTTGGACTGATCCAAGTCACAAGAGGACAACGCATTTTGTGAATAATGATGACAGGACAAAATGTCATCTAATCCTCACAACAATACCTTCAAGAATGGATTATCATCTCTCTCTGCCACAGGTAAGAAAATCAAAAAGCAACAAAATGCAAGAATTTGCTTCAAGTCACCCAGCTGGCAAGTAGCAGAAGAGGGATTTGAACTCATGTCTGTCCATCTCTGAGGTTAACCAATGCTGGTTCTTTTTTGTTTTTCTTTTTCCTCTTTATTTCATTTGAAATTTATTCACATATACAGAATATAAAACCTATCTTCACAATGAATTATGCCTCTCTGCTGTTTTTTTTTTCCTCCACACAAAAATTAATGACCACTTCCTAAAGAAAAAAAAACAGGGCTCAATCCAGAGACTCCCCCACTCCTCACCCGGAACAAGTGGACCACAAGGCCACCACCTGAGCGTTTGTTCCTGGAATCTTTGGATGGTCAATATACACTCCGCAATTATGCAGTTGCTTATGCTCGTCAATTGCCTTATGTGTGAATTTCTTGTTTGCTCAGCTTGATTTTATGCCCCGTGATGCACACAGTAAATGCATAATAAATGTTTGTTGAATGAACGAATTTTACATGTATCTTGCTGATATATACGCAGCTCTGTTTGATTCACTAGAGTGGCATACCCGAACAAGAAATAATTTTTCTTAATGTGTCCCTTATAAATTGAACCCGACCATATTTGATTAATTCCACATCACGCATTTTTATTGCACCAATCACTCTGGTATCAGGTCATATTTATTTTAAAAACAGATTCACAAAGGGTGCAGGACTGGAGTGACGATGTAAATATGTTAATAATAAAAATAATATGGGAGATATTTTACTGGAAATCCTCGCATGCTAATGATGAGTAAGTGCATCCTACAGCGAGACTTGTGATTTACAACGCAATTAATTTTAAAAAGATTCCGATCCCCTACCCTATCTTGTATACTTAGATAATGAAAACTAAAAATGAATACTTAGGCCATAAAATCTGAGGCACAAAAAGTCACCTGAAAGACCTTTAGCATTTTACTAGGAACAATAGCTCCAATCGAGGCAAATGGTGCCTCGGCCGAGGAAGATCCTCCCGGGAGGCTGCGAGGAGGCTGTGCCACTAAGCAGGGAGCACGTGCAGGGACAGCCCTCGCCTGAGAGCCCCGGCCCCTCCAGTCACGCAGCGGCAGGCTTTGGGGTAGGGTTCATGCTCACGGCCAAGCCAAGGCTTTCACAGTCAACTCACCTTGTGGGTCCTGCGAGCATTCCCGCGGTTCAAGTCTTAGCCCGGTCTTAGGACCTCGCTCCAAGAGAAATGCATTCTCACCCTCTATTCAAACGGCGAGGAATAAAAAATGTGCTTCCTCTGGCATCTCATCACTCCACTCGGGCGCTCTAAGAAAACTGCATGTTTACGCACAGTTTGGGGGGAAAAGACGCCCGTTTGTGTAACAGGATTTATAAAGTCGACGGTGCCCGCTGTGCATCTGAGAGGGGACGTCGCACCTGCGGCCGAGCTATGGGGTTCCGCACGTCAGTGCAAAACGGTCGCGATTTTCCCTCATTTATTGAGAACAGATCTGCCATGATGTGCAGCAGACAGCCGACTTTCAGCTAGAACTGTTTCGCTTATTATGTATAGATTTCATGAAGAAATAAAAATGCAAAAATGAGTTGTGTTTCCGTGTTTCTCTCTAATTGTGCATCTTTAAAGAAATACTGTAGAGTGAATTATCATTGTTTTTTGTTTAAAACAAAACAAAGCAAAAGGGCTAACCTGGGCCTTAACTAAAAATCTAATAACTTAGTAGCCGTTGTACCAGTATTCCCGGTGTACCAGAACTGGGGAGAAATGAGTAACAGAAAACAAAGCATAATAGCTTTGTCTTAAAAGCATTTTAGTATTTTTTTTTGCTTTTAATCTCCACAAACAATGATGCTGAGAAGTAATTCATTTCACAAATAAAATAATCCTCATCAGGTTAAAAAGAAGTGTAACAAAATGAAACATTGCATCAGAAAACTTTTGATGATGCCTAATTGTTTCATGGTTTATCATCAATCTCTTCTTTTTTTTTTTTTCAAAGATTTATTTCTTTTTATTACAAAGTCAGATATATTCCAGGTCTCCCACGCGGGTGCAGGGTGCCAAAACATTGGGCCGTCCTTGACTGCTTTCCCAGGCCACAAGCAGGGAGCTGGATGGGAAGTGGAGCTGCCGGGATTAGAACTGGCGCCCATATGGGACCCCGGGGCATTCAAGGTAAGGACTTTAGCTGCTAGGCCATGCCGCCGGGCCCCATCAGTCTCTTCTAATTAGAAACCATTCTACTCTGGCTTCCTTGAAATTCCCTAAAAACAGTGAAGCATAGGTTAAACATCTCCACCCCCGAAAAGCTGCATTTCCGGGTTGCGTGTTGCAGAGGCCAGCACAGCTCCCTGCAGCGCAGCCTTCTCGCGCTCCAGTGTGTTTGCTTTACGGGGGACAGTGATCGACAGTTGGGCTTTGGGTGGACTGCAGTTTACATCCCTGCTCAACAGGTAATCTTGATGCCCTTAACTTCTCTACACTTCCACTGCACGTCTCTCAAGTGGCTACGAGAATAGTGACTGCCTCTAAGGATGTGTGGAACCATTAGAGGAGGTGGGCCATGGGTGGAAAATGACTTAAAGTATTTCATAGTCATGAAGAAGATATCCTTTTTTTAAAAAAAATATTTATTTTTATTGGAAAGACAGATTTACAAAGAGAAGGAGAAATGAATTTTCCATCCACTGGGCCACAATTGCTGGAGTTGAGCTGAACCATGGCAGGAGCCAGGAGCTTTCTCTGGATCTCCCACTTGGCGATAGGGTCCCAAGGCTTCTAGTCATTCTCTGCTACTGCCCCAGGCCACACGCAGGGAGCTGGATGGGAAGTGGAACAGTCAGGACACAAAGAGGCACCCGTATGGGATCCTAGTACTTGCAGGCTGAAGATTAGCCAGTTGAGCCATTGCACCAGCCCTAAAGATGTTTTTTTTATTTTCTCATCCACTTTCTCCTATTCCTCAATTCTTCCCACCTTTTATTATTATTATTATTATTATTTTGATAATCTTTACATAGTTGATTAGGGCACAAAGGGTCAAGGGCTACAGGAAAGTGGGTAAGACCATTGTTTTCACATTCTCTCTCTCTTTTTTTTTTTCTGTATTTGGGGGAAGCGGGGAGATAAAAGGAGAAGCCCACCCAGTCTCCTACCCATCCCCGTGTCCCCGACATAGCGCATGCTCCGAGGGCACTGCTCAAGTGGTTCTGATAGTTCAGTAGTTCTGAATTACTGCCAATTTCGCCATTCCAAACATGATGAAATCTCTTCAGAATGCATTGGCTGACATAACCCACCTTAGAGTCTCCATTTGCCCAGATTTTCACTGCCAACATGTGGCTGGGGTAGTTGATTGATTTGTTATGTCCTCCAACCTCTGTTGTGGTACCAGGTCACTCATGGGGACAGGGACCAATAACAGTCTGGGGAGGTTCAGGCTGCAGCACCTGCATGTGTGGGGCAGGCCAAGCCGTAATGTTCACCAGTTCATACAAGGCCAAGATGGAAAGGCTTACTACGCAGGGCAGGCCCTAACACCCGCTGGCATGTATGAGATCTGGGTCTGGGAGTGGGCCAAGTGGGGGAATGTGGGCAGCTCCCCTAGCGGGTCATAACTCTCACTGATGATCACGCGGTCCAGGCCTGGGGGGTCGGCAAGCTGGGCAAAGTAGCTCCAACTGTTGTCTAACATGTGGGTTGGTTATGGAAGGCGGCAGACCGGGCAGGGTCAGGCAAGTCTTAGTTCACCAGCAAGAACAGAAATCGGGCTAGGGCACGGGACACGCTGAGCTAAGCTCTTACACCTACTGCTTCCATGAGCCAGGTATGGGAATAGACTGAGCAGGGCCAGGTTCCATGATCCACTAGCAAGAATCGAGATGGGACAGGGTGGCGGGGGGGTAGGGTGGGTCAGGCCAGGCTATAGCATCTAAGGCAAAGGTCAAGACAACGATGTTCTTTCTTAAAACTTTATTTGCTTATTTCCTTATTGAAAAGGTAGAGGGACAGACAGAGGAGAAGAGACAGTGAATTTCCATTTCCTAGTTCATTCCACAAACAGTATCAAAGACCCAGGCTGGGCGAAGCCAAGGCCAGGAGTCAGGAACTCCATCTGGGTCTCCCACATGAATGGCAGGTGTCCAAGCACCTGGGTCATCGTCTGCTGCCACCCAGGTGTGTTAGCACGAAGCTGGACAGGAAGTGGAGTGGCCAGGACTGGACTTCACATGCTGAAACGGCCGTTTTACTCATTGACCGCCAGTGCTGGTCCATCTGGCTCTCCATTCCCCATGCCCATTCCATAGCGCCCTCTGCAGGTGTTGTTTCCTATGGTCGTCTGAGCAGCTCGCTTCTATCATGTTGCCTTCTGGCTGCCAAAAGCTAGTTTTCAACTGCTAGGATGATCGTTGATTGTTTTTAAAGAAAAATAAAAAAAAAATTTGGAATCTTCCATCTGCTGGTTCACTTCCCAAATGCCCACAATGGCTCCATTTGGGCCAGGCTGAAACCAGGGTCCCCACATGGATGGCAGGGACCCAAGCACTAGGGACATCTTCCCCTGCTTCCCCAGGCTATTAACAGGGGGCTGGGATGGAAGCAGAGCAGCTGGGACTTGAACTGAGTGCTAACATGGGACATGTGCATGGCAGGCAGTGGGCCAATTCGCAGTACACAGCACCAGTCCCTGTTTAAAAGAGTTTTGAAAAGTTATTGGCAAGGCAAAGTGACAGGAGGGCAGAGAGAGAGCACTCGTATCTACTAGTTCATTCTCCAGATGCCTACAACAGTTACGCTTAGGGTAGGCTGAAACCAGAATCGGGAACTCCATCCCAGTTTCCCACAGGGCTGGCAGGGACCATGGACGTGGCCCATCATCTGTTTCCTCCCCGTGCATTTGCAAGAAACTGTGTCAGAAGCCCAGATGTGCTGGTACTCAGTCTGCCAGTCCAGTATGGGATGCGGTATCCCAGGTAGCGGCTGCAACCAGAGCTTGTTCCTTGTTTTTTGTTTGATCTTAAGCATTTGTGAACTTTGCAGCAATGTAAGCTGTGCCAGGCTCCTCATGTGTCCTTTCTGTCCCAACCTTGAAGTCCACATTTCTTTGGGGAGCCCTTGCTCTCCTCCCTGGAGGATGGGACAGCCAACCAAGATCTTGGCACTGACAGGTGCTCTTTGGATGAGCATGTTTGTTTTCCAGGAGTGCTTATTCAGGAGAAATAAAACCACCTAAGGCCCTCATTGTGTACTCAACATGAAAACTATTTAATTCAAAATTGCTATTGGTGAGTAGAGTAGTGACTGGAGCAGCGGATCCTGGGGCCACCTGTAATATCCTTACTGGAGTGACCACTGCAGTCAGACCTGCGGCTGCTCCACTTGTGATCCAGCTCCCTGCTACTACCGCACCTGGGAAGGCAGCAGAAGATGGGAGAGCAGGATGGAGTTCCAGGCTCCTGGAGTCAACCGGCTCAATCCTGGCCACGGGCTGTCATTTGGGGAATAAGCCAGTGGGTAGATATTTTTATGTTTCTGTCTGTTCCTCTGCCTTTTAAATCTTTTACAGAAGCAAAATTACTGTTGTTGAGTCAAGAGGAAACTGTATATTGCATAAACTACTATCTACTTTCTGGGAAAAGAATGCTAAAAAGTTCACAAAATGGCATCACATGACTTGTTCCAGGCAGGAGATATCATCGCTGCTTTTAAAATATGGGAAACTGAGGCACAGAAAAGCAAAATGACACTGTAGACCAACATTACACGGAGGGTTAAAGCTAGAGTGTGTTTCCTCCATAACACGTAGCATTCTGTGATGACAGTTTGGTAAAGGATTGGGAAATATGTGAATTACATATAGTGCCAACTCCCCTACTTTTCTTTTTAAAATATTTTAAATTTATTTATGATGACAAGAAACAGAGCACAAATCCACTGCTTTGTTCCCCAAGTGCCCACAAGTCCTGGGCCCAGGTGGGCGTGGCAAACAGAAGCGGCGAAGACAATTCAAGTCTTCTGATATGTGACAGACACCCAATCACACGAGCCATCAACCGCTGCCTCGCAGGGTCTGCCCTGGTCAGAAGCTGGAGCCAAGAGGCAAAGGCAGGATTGGAGCCAGGCACTCCAAGCTGGAAACGGGCACCTCACCTGCTAGGCGAAACACCAGCTGTTGACCCGTCTCACCTTTCTTTTGATTTCTTTTTTTTTTTTTTTCTAAGACTTTTTATTGGAAAGTCAGGTTTACAGAGAGAAGGAGACACAGAGAGAAAGATCTTCGGTCCACCTGTTCACTGGCCAAGTGGCTGCAATGGCCGGAGCTGAGCCAATCTAAAACCAGGAGCTTCTTTGGAGTCTCCCACGTGGGTACAGGGTCTCATGGCTTTGGACAGTCCTTGATTACTTTCCCAGGCCACAGGCAGGAAGCTGGAAGGGAAGTGGAGCAGCCAGGATATGAGCCAGCATCCATATGGGGTCCTGGCGCATGCAAGGTAAGGACTTTAGCCACTAGGCTATAGTGCTGGGCCCCATCTTTATTTCCTAGAATCCTTCCCTCCAGGTGTGTACTGGGGCAGAGCAGGTTCTCCCTGATTAAGCAGGTTCTGAGATTCCTCCTCACCTTCCGCTCCTCTCCAGCCTACATCTCTGCTGTAGAAAAGCAACAATTTGCTGTTGGGCTACTTCCTATTTCCATTCCAGGACCGAGAGAGCCAGGCAGGTCCCACACATGACGAGCTGACCGGCAGAGCAGAACCATAGCAGCAGCGTCCTGATGAAGGAGGCGGTCTTCCGGCCTGCACCACTGCCCCATTCGGCAGGAGGGCAGCCTGATGCTTGACAAGCAGGCTGTAGACGCACTGTTGCTAGATCACTCCAACTTTTCTGAAGAAGCAGCAAGGGCCTTCAGAAGGCCCAGGCTGGGTTCAGCCTTCAGGCTATGCTGTTCATTTCCCTTCTGAGCTACCTACCATGTAGTCACTGTTGCCATAGGCTTAGGTTTTGTTCAAAGGCATTTGGGTGATGGTATCTACAAGTCTTTTAAAATTGACATATAGTAGTTATACAGTTACAAGGTACAGTGTGATCATTCTATGTATGTATATAATGTATAATTACCAAATCAGGGCAATTTTCCTTTTTTTTTTTTTCTTTTACTTTTCATTGAAAAGGCAGATTTACAGAGAGAAGAGACAAAGAGAAAAATCTTTCATCCACTGGTTCACTCCCCAAGTGGCCACAATAGCTGGAGCTGCACTGATCTGAAGCCAGGAGTCAGGAGCCTCTTCCGGGTCTCCCACACGGGTGCAGGGTACCAATGCTTTGGGCTGTCCTCGACTGCTTTCCCAGGCCACAAGCAGGGAGCTGGATGGGATGTGGCCAATGGGATGCCAGCACTTGCAATGCAAAGATTCAGCCACTAGGCTATTGTACCAGGTCCAGGGCAATTTCTATTTCGACCTCCTTGCTCACTGACGTTACTGTGTTGTGGACCCTGGAGTTCCTGTCTTCTGATTCTGTATAAAACTTGCTGTGGGACATGAACACACATTCCTTGCACCTAAATACATTCTGGTAGTGTTATCGGGCCTCCTGCAGCCCTCCCCTCCTCCCTCCTAGTCTTTTTTGCATCTCTACTTCTATGAAAGCAACTATTTTTAGTTGCCATGTATGAATAAGAAAATATCTGTCTGCTTCCCACTTACTGCACTTTACATAATATCTTCCAGTTCTCATCCAGATTGTCACCAATGACAGGATTTCATTCTTTTTGAGGCAAAATAATAGTCTGTCATGTACACACACGTACACATAGATGGTGCACTTTTCCCTATTCATTCATCCAATAACGAATATCTCAAGTAATTCTGTCTTTGATGTTCTGAATAGTGTTGCAAAAATATCAGGCAGCAGCCTTACTGATTCCATATGCTTTCAATATATTCCAAAGTGGGATAGCTGGATATTATATAAGTTCTTTTTTTTGTTATTATATCCATTTTATTTGGTTCTTTCTCTTTAAAAATGTAGAGACCGGATTGAGTGCAGTTCACAGATGCGATCCTAAGAATGTACTCTTTTCCTTCCTTCATCTCTCATTCTCTCCCTCTTCTTTTTTCCTTTTTCTTTTAGTTTAATCTTATTTTTAAAGATTTATTTTATTTTCATTACAAAGTCAGATATACTGAGAGGAGGAGAGATAGAGAGGAAGTGGAGCTGCCGGGATTAGAACCAGCAGCCATATGGGATCAAGGCAAGGACCCTAGCCACTAGGCCACG
This sequence comes from Ochotona princeps, assembly GCF_030435755.1. Classification (NCBI taxonomy): domain Eukaryota; kingdom Metazoa; phylum Chordata; class Mammalia; order Lagomorpha; family Ochotonidae; genus Ochotona; species Ochotona princeps. The sequence goes on from NC_080845.1 coordinate 6,572,435, forward strand.
CTGCCGAGCCCAGTTTAATCTTATTTTTAAAGATTTTATTTATTTGAAAGGCAGAATTACAGAGAGATATAGAAGGAGACAGAGACATCTTCCATCTGCTGGTTCACTCCCCAGCTGACCGCAGCGGCCATGGCTGAGAGCTAGGCAGATGCCAGGAGCCAGGAACCAGGAGCTACTTTCCAGTCTCCCACATGCGCTCAGAGGTCCAAGCACATGGACTACTCTTGACTGTTCCCCGTGGCGTATTAACAGGGAACTGGACCAGGAACAGGGCAGCTGGGACTCGAACCAGAGCTGCAGGCTGAGACTTAACTTGCTAGTCCACCTTTTAAAATTTTTACAATAACATTTTTAATCCCTTTCTAATCAAATGACTAATGCTTAGCTAGATGAAGTGTTCAACCAGTAAAAAGCAGAAGCAGAACCACTGTTCTGCAGATTCAGAGACAAGGACTATAACAACTAAGTCCAAGACGTCCATTTCACTTCTATGTATAAAAATTTTCATATTCTACATATTAACTACCAGGAGAGAAAATATGTGATATTTGTGTTTTGGGGGGCTGGCTTGTTTGATGAAGCATAATGATTTCTAGTTAGATCCGTTTTGATGCAAAAGTCAGAATTTCATCTGTCTTAGGAGTGACTAGTATCCCATGTGTACATTTATCACATTTCCTCTATGTAACCCTCAGATGATGGACAGCCAGATTGCTGTCATATCCTAGTTAGAGTAAATCGAGCTGCTGTGAACATGGGAGTACAGACAATTCCTGCATGTGCTGATTTCATTGCTTTGGGCTATGTTCCTGGCGCGGGATGGTGGGTCACATGGGAGATCTCTGGTGCTTTCTGAGGAATCTACACGCTGCCTTCCAGTATGGCTGTGCCGGTTTACCTCCCTGCCACCAATGAGGTAGGGTATTTGTTTTCTCTCTGTCTGACTGCTGTGCCAAAGGCTTACTCGTAGAAGCTTTGTTTCTGATCCACTTCCTTTCCAGTTCCCTGTTTGTAGCCTGGGAAAGCAGTGGAGGACAACCCGAAGCCTTGGGACCCTGCACCCAAATGGGAGACCCAGAGGAAGCTCCTGGCTCCTGGCTTCGGATTGACTAAGCTCAGGCTGTGGCGGCCACTTGGGGAGTGTATTATCAGATGGAAGATCTTTCTCCTTCTCTCTGTAAATCTGCCTTTCCAACAAAAATAAATAAATCTTAAAAAATAAAAAGCAGCAGCAATGCTGGGATTCGATCCTGACAGTGAAAGAGTTTAGTGTCCTGTGTGGTATCTAAGCCACTGTGCCAAATGCCTGCCCCTCGTTTTAGCTTCTCAGGAACCATCTTTCAATAGCTACATGCTGCTTTTATTTCCCATTCAGGGAATATTTATTGGATATACAGTATAATTGTCAATACAGAGATAACTATTCTAACTAGGGTCACTCAACACGTGCGGAGGAGTGTGTCGGCCGGGAACACAGCAGCCAATGGCAATTCTCATTCCGTGCAGTACCAGTCTTTATTGAGCATGTAGTACAGGCTTCCACCATGCCGGTGTCCAGGGATGCCATAGCCTGGACTAGGCTGTGACCCCGCCTCAGGTTACCCTCTGAACTGTTCCAGGTGCAGTGGGAAGACATCAGAGTTACAGGAGGAATTTATAAGAACACCATCTGCAGTCTGAGCCTCTCCGTGCTGGGGCAACATCTGCGTTTCCTGGCCTGTGTAAACGCCTGCACAGTTCACAGGCACGTGCAGGTGCTCACTCAAAATGTTCTCTGGAGGTGATGAAAATGAGATGTGGAAAACCTGAGAGAGTTTTCTAGGCGCCCGGCCCCGTGGGTGGAACGCTTTAGAGAGAGGTCCTGTGAGCAAAGGCTAAAGGAGTTGGGGTTACCAATAAGCTATCAGAGAGAAAAGCAGACGAAGGAGAATTCAGCAGCCATCTCCACAGATCTCAAGGGACAGGACTCCTGTGTTTCAAACAGCAGCTCTTGCCTAGGAAGGACAGGACATGAGGGAATTACCTTAAGTGGGAGCAGCAGGGACTCTGATTAGATATCAACGGGGAAATCCAGCTGCAGAAAGCACACTATCATTGTGAGAGCTTGGGCTGCTCTCTGTGGGAGGGTTTGGGGCTTGGGGCTTCCAAGTCGCTTGCCTTCCACTCGTACAATCTTCAGGAAGCGATTCCGTCCCTCTGAGGCCCAGCATCCTGACTTGTCATACATCCCCGCCTTACACATGCCCCCATCGGATCCCTGTGAGGATTAAAACAGGCTGGGTATATGTCATTAACCCAGGCTCTGGCTCAGAGTCAGGCTCATCCAGAGATGGGGGCCATTTACTACTGGGAGCCAACTGGAGTCTTACCCGGAAAACCCCCACCCCACACTTACACGCTGCAAACCAACTCATATGGAACATCTTTCATTGTTTCTTCTTCTCTGAAAATTTGCCTTCCAAAGAAAAATAATCCAAAAAAAAAAAAAAAAACCTTCCAGGTGAGAGAAATTGTTCCAAATTACCATGGGTCAAACTGGTGGACACAATTTGCATCCAACAATCTAAAATGCACACACTCAGAAGCTCTTGGCTGCCTCAGGCAATGGCCGATGAGTCGCCATTTGGCTGTTCTGTGCTGTCAGTGATAACACATGTCCAGCGCACTATTCTGAATACTCAACTTGTCCGCTTCAAAGAAGACTTTCAGTCCAGTATTTTGGATACACCCACCAAACAGTCCTTGACATCATCCTTAAATGTGATAAACTTTACTTTGTAGCAATTATAACTCTGCATCGCTTTTAACTTACTAATATTTATTGAAATATTTTTAGCTGCAAAAACATTTTATGTTCACTATTATTTATTAATGCCCTGTTTTAAAATATTACACATAAAATTTATTCCAGTGCACATTAGTAAATAAATTATGCTTGTAATTTCTAATGCATTTTTAATTATAAATTTATCCATGTCTACCTTTATTTATGATTGCAGTGTCTCACTGTTGAATGTACTGTATATTAATGGAGACACTGTTAATTATGCATTCTTGGAAGTTGCATTAAAAAAAGCATAGGAGTCTGGTTTTTTTTTTCATTCTCAGAACTGTTATCATCAATTAATGTGGGAGTTATTACTAACAGTGCACATTAGAGCAAAGAGATACTAGTAGAAGCTAGATTAGAGCCTTGGGTTTGAGAAGGATCTACAACTGACCTATAAATGTGGCCACAACAACACTACAATACCACCCCAATGTCCACGTTTCACCTCAAGGACCTGAAAAGGGATTTCAGCCTGAAAACTAAACAAAACAAAACCAGGTCAGTTTCCGACTAGCTCCCGGAACTTACCTGTATTTACAGAGGATCCTCAAAGTATCTGTGTAAGATTTTCTGGTTCAGGGCCCGGCGTGGTAGCCTAATGGCTAAAGTCCTAACCTTGCAATGTGCTAGGATCCCATATGGGCACTGGTTCCTGTCCCAGCTGTTCTACTTCCCATCCAGCTCCCTGCTTGTGGCCTGGGAAAACAGTGGAAGATGGTCCAAAGCCTTGGGAACTTGCACCCATATGAGAGACCCAGAGGAAGCTGTTGGCTCCTGGCTTTGGATTGGCTCGGCTCCGGCCACTGTGGCCATTTGGGGAGTGAATCAGAGGACAGAAGACCTTTCTCTCTGTCTCTCCTTCTCTCTCAAAATATGTTTCCAATAAATATAAATAAATCTTTAAAAATTTTTTCTGGTTAAGCAATTTTGTGCTTTCCTTTTACCTGTCAAGCTCACCTTGGTACATGCAATTTATTTGCTTTAAAAATGTTTTCATTTTATTGAATAGCAGAGAGAGACAGAGATAGTGAAGGATAGAGATCTTCCATTGCCAGGTTCACTCCCTGAATGGCCACAGCAGGCAAGGCCAGTCCAGGCTGAAGCCAGGAGCTTCTTCCGGGTCTCCCATGTGGCCACAGTGTCTCAAGGCTTGGGGCCATCCTTCACTGCCTTCCTAGGCCATAGAAGGGAACTGGAAAGGAAGTGGAGCAAAGTAGAGCAGCGGGGACATGAACTGACGGCCATATGGGAACTTGTCATTTTTTAAGGGGGGATTAGCCTATGGAGTCATTGTGTCAGGCCCTCACCAATGTATTAAACACCTGACACGTGGCTTACCCTTTTAGAATCCTTCCTCGATGTTACACAAAGCCAAGATAGCCACTGGATAGGCCACAAGGAGAAAAGCAAGGTACCCTGGCCAAGTGAGACCATCTTAGCCCTACACATCACTCTAGCCTCAATCTGACTGCAGTTGCATGAGTGAACCTAAGGACGGTGGGGAATCACCTGGCAACCCAGGGACTTTTTTTTTTTCTTTTTCATTTCTTTTTCAAACTGTTTGCAAGCTAGGAGGGAGGCATGCCTATGTGGACCTTTAACTAGGGTGGAGGTTCAAGTGTGGAGGAAGGTAGGTGAGAACATGTCTTAGTTTTTTTTTCTTTTTTTTCTAAACATTTATTTTTATTGGAAAGTCAGATATACAAAGAACAGAGACAGAGAGGAAGATCTTGCGTCCGATGATTCACTCCCAAATGACCGCAACGGTCGGTGCTCCGCCAATCTGAAGCCAGAAGCCCAGATCCTCTTCTGGGTCTCCCATGCGGATGCAGGGTCCCAAGGCTTTGGGCCGTCCTTGACTGCTTTCCCAGGCCACAGGCAGGGAGCTGGATGGGAAGCAGGGCTGTCGGGATACGAACCAGTGACCGACCATATGGGATCCTGGCACGTGCAAGGTGAGGACTTTAATCACTACACTATCGCGCCAGGCTCCAGTTTTTTTTTTTTTTTCTGTGTCTACACCAGAGGAGGGGAAGGGACTGTTCCCTGCTTGGAACCGCATCTGTATCGAGGGACGGGGGATGGTCATTTGATACCTTAGACATCCCACTGTGGGGAAGAGCGTTCTGAAGCTGACAGTTCTGGGAACTTGTTGGTTTTGTAGCTCCAGGGCTGAGAAAATCTTTCCAAGGACTACTGGTTAGCAAAATCCACAGTCCCAGGAAAAAGATGCACTCAAGGTCCTCTGTTGAATCCGAGAGGCTAGCCATCTTGTTTCCTGTGCATGCCTGTATGTTGTCTTTCCTTACAAGCAGTCAGCAGCTTGGGCAGCCCCGTCCCATAGCATGTGCTCCGAGGCTGGACTAGGTGTCCACGTGGGGTTCCATGAGGCTGGCGATTGCTGGGCTGACTCCTAAGAGCTCCTACTGAGTTGGTCCCCAAATGTGACTCTTTTTTTTTTTTTTTAAAGATTTATTCGTTTTATTACAGCCAGATATACACAGAGGAGGAGAGACAGAGAGGAAGATCTTCCGTCCGATGATTCACTCCCCAAGTGAGCCGCAACGGGCCGGTGCGCGCCGATCCGATGCCGGGAACCAGGAACCTCTTCCAGGTCTCCCACGCGGGTGCAGGGTCCCAATGCATTGGGCCGTCCTCGACTGCTTTCCCAGGCCACAAGCAGGGAGCTGGATGGGAAGTGGAGCTGCCGGGATTAGAACCGGCACCCATATGGGATCCCAGGGCTTTCAAGGCGAGGACTTTAGCCGCTAGGCCACGGCCGCCAGGCCCCAAATGTGACTCTTGTACGTGCCAGTGGGTGCTGTAGCCCATAGCCAAGCCTGGCATGCCCCCAGGCCCAGTCTTATGTGTGCTGGCCCAGCTCAAGTCCACATCCTGCTCCTACTTGTACCGGCAGGTACTGTGGCCTAGTCTGGAAGATCCCTGGGGACCCCTACCTGACTTGCCGTCAATCTAGCGCTCACATTCGCTGGCAGGTGCTGCACTCTAGCTTGGTACAGTCTTCCCCAGCCACTGCTTTCATATGTGCCTACAGGTGCTGCAGCCTAGCAGGGGCATCCCTAAAGATCCCTTACCAGGCCTGCTCCCAGCTCAGGTTCTCATGGGTGCTGTGGCCAAGCCCAGCATGTTCTGTCCCTAGCCCCAACACTCACTGATGGGTGCTATGGCCTGGTCAGGGAGACCCTAAAGAGCCTGGCTCAAACATGGCTCAAACATGGCTCTCATGGGTGCCAGTGTGTGCTAAAACCTAGCCTGGCCTGGAGTGCCCCCAGCCCTGGGTGGGTGCTTTGGCCTGACCCAGGGAGGCCCTCCAGGTTTCCCCTTCTGATCCACCCCTTCTCCCTAGATTACCTGAAGGTACAGTGACCCTGTCCAGAGAAGCCCCATGTGTCATACAATCTCTCAGTGGCCCACAATCGCATCTGTCCCTCGCCCCTAGCAACGCATGTCATACATTCTGTGGCTGTCTCTTCAAACATTGTTAAAAGGCGAGATTTTAAACTTCTTGACCCCATCACACCTGTCTGGCAAACCCTCTTCCTCGCATTAATCCAATGTTTTGGCTTTTGGTATATTTCTATTTCTACTGTGACAGCTCTAACTACAGGAAAATCATACAAACCCTTACATTAATATTATCTAAGTTTAGACTCTTCATTCTCCCCAGGACCCTCAACACAGCCTTTGAAATCTGTCCCTATTTCCCAGCATGCCAACTTGCCACAGGAACTTTTATATATATATATATTTTAATGTATTTATTTGTAAGGCAAAGTGACAGAGGGCAACAGCAAAAGCTGGAGGGGAGAGAAAGAGACTTGGGACGTCAGGCACTGCTTTCCCAGGCACATCCGCAGGGAGCGTGGCCACAGGCAGAGCTGCACTGTGACAGGGGAATGTGGCATTGCAGCTGTGGTTTAACCTGCTTCTAAAGATGCCACCTTGGGAACCACTTTAACCCACAGAACTTGAGGGCAGAGTCTGATTCTCTTACGCTGACACTCCTGTGCCTCGGCTGGGCACTGACAGGTGTCTGCTTATTGACAAGAGCAGAAATGACGGTGAGCGTTAAGTGTTAGTCACAGGCTTGCCTGCATTCTCTGGAGTTCTAGAAAACAGCACATTTAATGCCATTTATGTCATCCATTGGTTCACAGCCCAAACGAAAATGGCCAAGGCCAGGAACCAGGACCACCACCCCAGTCTCCTACGTGGGTGCAGGGGCCAGCATCCACTGCCCTCCCAGGCGCATGAGCAAGAACCTGGATCGAAAGTGGCGCTGCTGGGGCTCCAAGAGCACTGTGATATGGGCATGTGACCTCTCAGGCTGCAGCTTGATGCACTCTGCCATAGCACCCACCTGGACTTGGTCATTTCCACTTTATAGATAAACGTAAAGAGATAGCTTGGAGAGATGAAACCTCACACTGTGCAAGCGGCAGGGAAGGTATGTGATCTCTAGAAAGCAGAGATGAGCCGCAGGTCCAATCGATTCTGATTTTAGCTAGGTCTTTAGAGGGCCCAAGGGACGCTGGGACAGCTGGGTTTTAGACTTGAGAGAGAGGTGAGAGAGAGGTGAAAACAGAGAGTTAGGGGGGCAAAATAACATGTCAGGTGTCACAGAAAAACTCACCTGTTCACCCCTGTAGCTTTGGCAGAGTGCCCCCCACAGACTTAAGTGAGATGCAGGTATCTGCCGTTCTTGCTGCTTATCGGCTTCTCTGTTTTACAGATGATAAAACAGTGGTGGCTCCGTGTCCCCCACGCGTTTATGACGCCAGGAACTGCCTGATGGCCAAACCTCACGCTGTTTGGTTCTCACAGCCGTAACCCTGGAACTAAGCTGCCTCATTCCCTACTTCTGAATGAACCGAGAACCCCTGCTCCTTGGAAGTGGGAGGAAAGAGAGGGGATTCGCCGGGGAACGTGAACGTGGACTTGAGTTCAAGACCAACCCAACTTCGCGGGCGTACACGGCCAGACCGCGCAGGCTCTGCCACGCGATGCCCAGGCCCAGCGCGGCCGCTCGGAGGAGAAACGCGCAGGCGCAGACCCTCCGTCCGGCCCCACCCCACCAACGCGCCCGGCTCTGGGGCTTGCGCACTACGTCTCCAGCCGGAGGCACCGTCTCAGCCAGGCACTTCCGGTGCAGCGGGGTGCGGTTCCGGGTCGTGGCGCGGCTCGGGGAAGCAGGGCTCGCTGGCTGCTGCTGCTCGGCCGGTCGGCGGCGGGCGGCGGGCGGCAGGGGCATGAGGGCGAGCCCGGGAGACGGCAGCTGAGAGGGCCGGGACGAGCGCCGGGCCGAGTCGGGGCCGGGGCCGGGAGGCATCAGGGAGCCGGGCCCTCCCCCCTCGGGAACGTGTCCCCAGGCCACCCCGGCCTCGTAGTGTGGCAGCAGCTTCAGGTAAAGGTGGCCCCAGCCGCCAGCTCGCTGGTCGCCGTCCCTCCCACGGGCGGACCTGGCGGCGCTGCCCAGCGGGCCGCCCGGCAGGCCCCGGGCGCAGGGGGCCAGCAGCGGCCGCTTCCGGGCACATTCCAGAACGGGAAGCTGCCTGGAGCCTGAGCTGCGGCTGTGAGTTGGGAGCGGTGGGGACCCAGAGGGGTTGGGGGACGTGTGCAGGTGACACTTGCTGCGCTCCGCACGAGCTGCTGGGCACCCCGATCTTCACCGTGTGAAAATCAAAGTTGTGGAAAGATTGCCCGTGTGGTCCCCTTCTCCCCAGCCTCTTCAAGACTTTTTGTTCGCTAGAACACTGCTGCGATTTTGCTGTTTATTTCTTTATTTAACATTCGTGGGAGTTTTCTGGGTCTGTTGAAGGCTGAAAGAAAACCGTCTTGAACAGGAGTAAGTTGTCATGTAACCAAAGATTCCCCTCCCCCCAACCCAGAATTGGGCCCAAACCTTATGCTGAACGGTACAAGTGCTTTCTTGGAAGTCAGCCCAAGTGGAAAAATCATGTTACCCAGGTCAGCAAAGTTGAAAACTTACCCAGGTGGGAACCTGTGGAGGTATTCCGTTTAAAAACGTAGGGTTATATTGAAAAAAAGGTCCAAACTCTGCTTCTATTTTGACTAGCAGAAGGGGTGAAACCTTTAATGTGGAGCTTCACTAGAGCAGAAAAAGGGGCCCTGTAGTTTAATCCTTGTGTTCTGGGACCCCCTTGCACGAGGTGCCTAGTAGATGCAGGACAGTTGGTGGTGCGCGGTAGTGGTGGTTTTCGCGGCCTTTAGTTTGCGCACCTGTAGGCTTCCTGGGGCCTGCGGGATTGCACCAAGCCTCCCCTCTGAGCTGTGGCTCACCCAGGTCAGGCCAACTTTGTTCTTCCCTGTGGCCCTGGTCTTCTGCAGGGCTTCAGAAGGCTCCCCCCTGCTTCCTCTGGAGAAGTGTGCCGTGGCCCAGCCAACGCTGGCCTCCCACAACCCAATGTTGGACAGCTCTGGCTGGACATGATGGCTTCTCTGGAATCCTAGGAACACTCATTGCTGGGTTAGGGATTTCATTTGGCAGGCAGTTACTGAGGAGGGCTGTGTCCTAGGGACGGAGTGAAGCTGCGTAGAGATACACCAGAGCCAGTGTGGCCCACAGGGAGTGCAGGTTAGTGGGAGAGAGAAGGAAGTTGTAATTGTGACACAGTGACAAGTAGGCTGTGTGCATTCTTTAGTGACCTGGACGCTTTGCAGTGTCGCAGGGTGGCTGGGTGCCTTGATGCTGGGGAGTGCTTTGCAAGGGGAAGTACAACACACCTTACTCTGCGCTGTGTCTGGGGTATCATCTGTAGGGTCCTCTTGCTTCAGCATTCTAACCTCAGGTTACAGAGTGGGAAACCCCAGATGAATGGCGCACGTAACTCGACCCCGACTCTGGCTGCTGCCTCAACCTCTCCTGACTTCTCATCCCACAGCTGTTTTTTCCAAACACACACTGAAAGTATACAAAGAAACAAATGTGAATGTTAAACAGGATGGTACTAAGACTGGTGTGGATGTGGGCAGGAGCACAGGTTGATCGTAGATGAGTCGCCTGCTTTGATTCTGGGCTGAGGGGGTAGCCTGTGGAGACTCAGCAGGGGCTTAGGGTTCACTCCTGGTCTCTGTCCTGGTCAACAGCCTTTGTCAAGTTTCTTTTTAAAATTTACTGTTGTTTTTGTTTATTTGAAAGGCAGAGTTAGAGGGAGAAATTTCCCATCTGCTGGGTTACTGCCCAAATGACTGCAGCTATGAGGCTGGGGCTGGGCCAGGCTCAAGCCAGGAGCCAGGAGTTTCTTCTGGGTCTTCCACATGGATGCAGGGACCCACACGCTTGAGCTGTCAAATACTGCTTTCCCTGGTGCATTAGCAGGAAGCTGATTGGAAGTGAAACAAATCCATGCCCATATGGGATGCTGTCATTGCAGGTGGTTGCTTAACCTCCTGTGCCAAAGCCCCAAGTAAGCATCATTTTCCTTTATTAGGGATCAGGACTGGGGGGTGTTATAGATCCCACATGTGACATGAATGAGTAGTGAGCAAGTGTGCATCAAGGGCCTCATGTATGTTGAATATTCCTAATCCAGAAATACAAATCTGGAATTTTAAAGATTTTTTTTTGAGAGAGAGAGGACATAGAGTTGCCAAGCACTGGTTCACTGTTGGAATGCTTGCAGTGGCTGAGGCTGGGCCGGGGTACAAGTTGGGGGCTGAGAACTCTGTCATGGTCTCCTACATGGATGCAGAACCCAGTCACTTGAGCCATCTTTGCTGCCTTCCGGGATCTGTACCCGCAGAAACTGAGTCAGGGGCCGGAAGGGGTGTGGCCATTAGGCACCCTGACATGGGACACAGGCGTCTCCCTGAGCCACCAAGTCAGACATCCACCCCAGGGCAAAACTTCCGGAGCACTTACAGGACACTCCAAAAGTTTCGATTTTGGAGCATTTTGAATTTTGGATTTTTGGATTAGGGATATTTAATCGATAAAGCCTGTGGGAATATCCCCAAATCTGAAAATATTTGGAAGTTTGATGCACTTTTAATCCCAAGGCAGAGTTACAGAGAGAGGGAGACAAAGATCTTCCATTCCTTGGCTCATTCCCCAAGTGGTCTCAAGGGTCCCCAAGCAGAAATCAGGAAGCTGCAAGTCACCTGAAGTCTCCCATGTGGATGGCAGAGGTCCAGATATTCCGGCCGTCTTCCACTTTCCCAGGCATATTAACAGGAAACAGGATCCCAAGTGGAGCGTTTGGAACTCCAGCCCACACTCATGACATGCTGGGGTTGCAGGCAGCACCTTAACCACCTGTGCCACAATGCCAGGGCCGGAAATTCTAGTTTCTGCACATGACCCTTGCGGTTAGATACTGTGGGTATCTCGGACTCTACTCAGCAGTGTCAGGCAAAGTGTTAGGCCCTGGGGATACAAAGAATAAAACCAGGTCACCTTCTTGAGGTTGTTAACATTGCAGTGGAGGATGTGGGCTGTAGGTGGTGGGGTAGAAGTTCCCGCAGGGTGAGTGGACACAAACAGGTGCACCCTGGTGATGGTAGCTCATGACTATGTGCTTGCGGCAGCAGGCTGGTCTGGGCTTCATCTTGCTTATTCTAGTGTGAGAAGGTTTTACAGATGAGGAAACTGGGGCACTTAGAGGTTAAATGGCTTCATTGCGCTTGTACAGCTGACAGAGGGTGAGATGAAAGGGTTTTCAGTCAGCCAGACTTGGGCCTTTTGCCCTTCTGGGTTGTACCTACTTGCTGGTGGACAGGTCTCTCTGGAGAGGCCTGTAGGGCAGGCTGTTCGCGGAGCGGTGCCTTCGTGGTGGTGGTCACTGTGTTGGGTGTTTGGGTCAGTGAGGTGGAGAGTTGCTTCTGAACGGGAGGAGCTCATCACTCAGTCTGTCATTTTTAATGTGTTTTTCGGGGCCAGTGATGCAGCTGCCACCTGCCATGCAGGTATCCCGTCTGGATGCTGGTTTGAATCCTGATGACTACTCTTCAGTCTCTCTTTTTAAAATTTTATATATACATATATATCTACCTATATATAGATATATATGTATATTTCTTTTTCTTTCCAAAATGCAGAGGGCGTCGGGGCAGGAGGGGTGGAAGGAGACTGGTAGTTCACTCCCCAGATGGCAGTGTTGACTGGACTGGTCCAAAGCCAAGAACCAAGAGTTCCATCTGGGTCGTCCATGTGGGTGCAGAGGCCTGAGGACTTGGGGTCATCTTCTGCTGCTTTCCCAGGCTGTTAGCAGAGGGCTGGATTGGAACCTTGAACTAATTATCCATATGGGATGCTGTCGCTGCCGGGAAAGGCTTACCGTCTGCATCCTGGTGTCCGCCCCTGGCCTGCTATGCTTTCCGTCTCGCTCTCTGCTAATGCCCCAGGGGAGCAAACAGATGGCCCAAGTGCCTGGGCACCTGCCACAAGTGGGAGACCCAGGTGGAGCTGCTGGCTCCTGGCTGTTGTAGCCATTTGGGAAGTGAACCAGTCGATGGAAGATCTCTCTCTTCGCATGTCTGTGACTCTGCCTTGCAAATAAATAGATATAAAAATACATACACATGCATTTACTGATGGTGATGGTTGAGGCTTTTTTTTTTTGTAAAGCTATATACCCCCTCATTGGAAATTATCTTTTTTTTTGTTAAATGTTTTTAATTAGTTGAGAGTTTGAGATTGAATCTTCTGCCTTCTGGTTTACTCTCCAAAGCCCTACAATGGGCAGGGCCGGACCAGGCCAAACCTGGAGCACGGAGCTCAGTTTGTGTTCCACTGAAGGTGGCAGGAACACAGGTCTTCGAGCCGTCCAGCTGACTCACTCCCCAGGCACACATGAGTACAAGGCAGGTGTGGAAGGAGAGCTGGGACCCTAACTCAGACATTCAGATGTGTCAGGCAGCCCAAGTGGCACCTTCACTGTTTGCCAAACTCCTGTAGAATCGAGAAGTGTTTACAGTCAGTGGATTTCTGTTTCAGGCTGAAAGAACTTGCAGAGAGACTTTTATTCTGATGTGAAGAGCTAATGGTTCAGAATACAACAGTAGATAAAAAATTACCACCTGCATAAGTCTTCGTTACTGTTTGAATGTCTGCCTCAGGGGTCGTAAGTCATATGTCCAGGTGCACTATTATGAGTGGGAAGGACCCTGGTGAGTCCTACCCGAGGGGGCCAGCCACCCACCCATGTCCAGGTGGTCGTTGCCATCTGAGGATCTGGTGTCTGGATTTTGTGATTTTTCTGAAAGGATGCTGTCTGGATCAAAATGCATTTGTTCAAAAAATTGCATTTAAAAGATGGCCATCTAGATTTGTGAAAGGGTGTCTGTTCCTAGGCAGCTGGATTGTGAGCTTGGATAGGCCTGGCGGCTGAGGTGGGGTGCACCCTGTTGAGAGCAGAGACAGCATGGTGAGAGGTTACCAATGCTGTCCCCTCGGGGAGCACAGTCAGGAAGCTGTAGCTTCAGCTGAGCCCCACCTTCTGGGAAGTGGCCAAGGGCACACCTCTCTTATGTAAGTGGGCTGAATTTCAGCAGGGACGAGGAGATGAACTTACACAGTTGTTCAGTGCTTTTACCACTTTGTTGTTTCAAAGTTTTATTTGTTTATTTGAACAGTTACAGATGAAAAGGCAGAGGTAGAAAGCTCCTGAGTGCCCTGATTCACTTCTCAGAAGGCTCCAGCAGGATGAAGCAGGGACCTTCATCGGCTTCTCATGTGGGTGCAGGAGTCTCATCGCGTGGACCATCTTCCACTGTCTTCCCAGGCACATCACAGTGAGCTGGCTGTAAAGTGAAGCAGTGGGACTTGAACCCCTACCCCTATGAGGCATACATCCTAGGGGGCAGTCACTGTGGGTGCCACTGTTAGTTTCTTTTTCTTTTTCTTTTCTTTAATTAGAAATGCAGATTTACAGAGAGAAGGAGGAACAGAAAGATCTTCCATGCACTGGTTCACTACCCAAGTGGCCACAATAGCCGGAGCTGAGCCAATCTGAAGCCCAGATCCAGCAGCTTCTTTTGGGTCTCTCATGCAGGTGCAGGGTCTTAAGGCCTTGGGTCATCCTCTACTGCTTTCCCAGACCACAAACAGGGATCTGGAAAGAAGCAGCCAGGATTAGAACTGGTGCCAATATGGGATCCTGGGCGGTTGTATGAGAATTAGCCACTAGCCTACCGCACCAGCCCCACTGTTAGCATTTTTCACATTACCGACTCATGTGTTTAGGGGTTCTCCACAGTATAGTGAAGTGGCATTGTAAATTTGCTAACGGCTTTTGTGTCCTTTGTTTTTTTTACTCTAATCCAGTGAGTCGTAGTTTAGTAGAAAGTGCACTGAGCCACGCCAGTCACTGCCCTTGGAGTTGGTCAGGTTGCTTACAGACCTTTGGGTCCTTTTCCCCTTTGGGATGATAATGGGCCAAGTCTGGTAGAAATCTCTCCAGGTTGCTAAGCTTTCTGATTCTAATTGACCTGCTCAAAGTGGCTCGGTTGACTGGCAGCACCCAGTTGGGGGAGGCTGGGTGGAGAGTGGCTCTCTTCTAGCCAGTGGCTCCTTCAGGATGGCAGGGAGGGAGCCGCTGGTCAGCCCTGCCCTCTTCCCTGGGTTCTTTGTTCATTCTTTCCTGGGGAAAGGACCTGGCTGGGCCACGCACTCCCCAGGCGCGTACAGTGCTTTGCTGACTATATACAGAAGATTGAAAGGGGGCGTAGAGACACCAGGCAGAATGAGAGAAATATGGTCAGGGAGTTCCCAACCCAAGAGTTTAATTTATTTTTATTTTAATACCCAGCTTCCATAAGCTGAAAATTGAAGAAATATTGGACTTCTAGATACATTGTTTTCATTCATAAGCTATTGTATAAGGAAGTAGCATAGAATATAAAAATGAAGAAAATAAATCCTGAGCAGTCATTCAAAATTTATTAACTCTAGTTGGCAGCAGTCTAGATATATTGGGGAAATAGATTTAATATAGGAAACACAAAATCTGGACCAAAAGTAGAAAACAGTTTTTAAGTAATTGGAAATAAGAAAAATGGGAGAAACCACTTAACAAGCAAACCTGAAATTCTGGAAAGAGCAAGGAGGTATTAGAATAACTGCTGGAATTAAGTTGTAGTAATCATGAAATAAATTGAATATTGTGTCACATTTGCCTCTAAATACATGCAGTATTAGATTCATAATATCCTATATTTAAGTGTGCTTTTATGAATATGTCTTTATTATTAGTGCAGGTAAAATGGACTAAATGTGTAAAACTTCAAATAAAACCCCACATTTTTCAGTTCCCTATGGGCTCATCTTAAAGTAATGTATTATAAATAAGTACTGTTTCAGCGGAGAAATAGGTAGAAATTATTTGAAGGAATGATTTTCCTTTGAAAGCAAAGTAAATCTTTAAACTTTTACTGCATTGGGAGGTGGTGTGGGGCTTCAGGGTCTGATAAGAGTTCTTACTCATTTAAACTTAATGCTTTGGGCCAAAGCATTAGCTGAATTGGCTAATCCTCTTCTGTGAAGTGTCACATCCCATATGGGTGCCGGTTCATGTCTGAGCTGCTCTACTTCCCATCCAGCTTTCTGCTAGTGGCCTACAACAGCAGTGGAGGATGGCCCAAAGCCTTGAGACCCTGCACCCTGGCTTCAAATCAACTCAGCTTTGGCTGTTGCAACCGTTTGAGGAGTAGACAGTAGGTTGAAGATCTTTCTCTCCTCTCTGTAGATCTGCCTTTGCAAGAAAAATATGTGAATCTTTTTTTTTTTTAAACAAATCAAATACACTCACATTTTTTATTACCCTTTCTACCACCAGAATTAGACCCCTGCAAATATTCACAGAAATAACTTATGTAACCAGTCAAAAATATGCTCACAAATTGAGAAGTGTTGTAGGCCACCAAAATTTCACCTTCATAAACAGTCTTTCTTGGTACAAATTATCCTCTGACTAAACCAACTTATGGCTGCAAAATGAAACTGCTGTGTATCCCAAGCTCACTACCCTAGGATGTACCTGGGCCTTTGCCAAGGTTTTACTCCCTAGGTATCCAAGGCTGAGAGAACGCAGAGTGCATCAATCATTTCTCTAGATGACATTAATATGTCACCAAGGAATGGAGCTCTGGATGGGTAAAGAATATATTAATGCTCCAAGAGGTTAACTTCATAAAACAGATGGACCACTATAGACGCCCTCCAGTTTTAGGGCATCAGCTGCCACTCTGAATGGTAACCCCCAATCTACTGCTCTCTTTCAGGGAGAATGAGAGAGAAAGAGGATAAGATAGCCATGTTTGTTTGTTACAAACCATTTTGAAACTCAGACACACACAAAGAGTGTAGTGAGGACCATGTAACTGTTTGAATGAGGGATCTACGATGAAAACTATAAAAGTTGAGGAGTTTCTAACAGCTTCATTTAGTTTTTTTCCTTATTGACTGGGCAGAATTTTTTTTTTTCCACTTTTTTTTTTTTTTTTTAATTATTTCAAACCCTCCCACCATGGTGGATTCCTCCACCTTGTTGCACAACCACAGCTCAAGTTCAGTTGAGATTCCCCCATTGCAAGCGTATACCAAACATAGAGTCCAGCATCTTAGTTTAAAAATATGTGAATCTTTAAACTTAATGCTTATGGAAAGTGTTATTGGTTATGTTGTGAGAGTGATTACAGTTAGTCTTATGGTCTGAAGTTTAAGTAGTTAGCAAAAGCATAATAACTTGTTGCTGGCAAAGATTGCTGCTGGAATAGTCACTTGTATTAGAGCAAATGTAAATGTGTGAAGCCTTTGTGGAAAACAGGGTTTGGCAGGGTGAGTGTTTATTAGGTGCGCTAAGAAAGGACATGCATGTTTTTGCACTTGTGATTCCATTTCTAGGAATCTTTGTCAATGAAATTAGAGGTGTAGAACTGTATTCATGTTCAAAGATGCTCACTGTAATTTTTATGTAATTTATGTAATTTACAAAAGCAGAAAGAAAAAGAGAATGAATGCATGTGGGGGTTGTGGAGAACTAATGTCATATCCATTCATTCACTTCCCAAATGGCCACAGTGCGCAGGGTTGGGCCAGGGCACACCAGGAGTCTGGATCTCTTTCTTTTTTATTTTTTTTAATTGGAAAGTCATATATACAGAGAGGAGGAGACAGAGAGGAAGATCCTCTGTCTACTGATTCATTCCCCGAAGTGGCTGCAGTGGCCGGAGCTGAGTTGATCCAAAGCCAGGAGCCAGGAACCTCTTCCTGATCTCCCACACGGGTGCAGGGTCCCAAGGCTTTGGGCCGTCCTCAACTGCTTTTCCAGGCCACAAGCAGGGAGCTGGATGGGAAGTGGAGCTGCCGGGGTTAGAACCAGCGCCCATATGGGAACCCGATGCGTGCAAGGTGTGGACTTCAGCCACTAGGCTATCTTGCTCCATTCTTATCTCCTGTGTGAGTGTCCAGGAGCACTTGTAAAAGAAACAGATGCTGTGTCTGCTGGTTTATTCCCCAAATGGCGGCAGTGGCTGGGGTGGCCAGGCTGAAACCAGGATCGTAGAACTCCTCCTGGGTGTCCCATGTGGGTGGCTGAGGTTCGCCATCTTAGGCTGTGTTCCCAGGTATGTTAGCAGGGAGCTGGATTACAAGTGGGACAGCTTAGACTGAAAACCAACATCCTGTTAGGGAATTCTGGCTTTATAGGTGGCAGTTTTGGCAGCTTAATCTGCTTTACTTCAACACTAGCCTCTGTTGACTCTCATTTCAAGCAGCAGGCTATTCGTAAATGCAGATGATTCTCAAATCATAGGTTGTGTTTTCAGGTTAGCTTTCACTGTGGTTCAGCAGTGAGTAAAGTCCTACCTGTGAAGTCATTTGGTATGACCTTGCCAAGGTAACTGTAGGTGGAACTCAGAAATGCAGTAAATATGTAGCAAACTAATTTTTTTAAAAAAGACTTATTTATTTGTATTGGAAGGGCAGATTCACAGAGAAAAGGAGAGACAGGGAGAAGGATCTTCCGTCGCTGGTTCACTCCCCAGGTGGCTGCGATGGCCAGAGCTGAGCCAAACCAAAGCCAGCTTCTTCCAGGTTTCCCACACAGGTTTGGGCCATCCTCCCATGCTTTCCCAGGCCAAAGACAGGGAGCTGGAAGGGAGTGGAGCAGCTGGGATTAGAATTGGCTCCAATATTGGATCCTGGCTTGTGCAAGGTGAGCATTTAGCCACTGAGCCATCATGCTAAGCCTAGCAGGCTAATTTGAAGTTGATAATTTTGTATAGCAGGTGTATGATTTAGTAAGTATCCAAATGACCATTGACAAAAGGTTCTCCACCCCTGCAAATTCTTTTTCAATTACAACTTTAAAAAAACTATTTAATTTTGCAGATTTTACAGAGAGAGAGAGAGAGAGAGAGAGAGAGAGGAAGAGATAAAAAGAGAAGCTCTTAATCTGCTCTTCCCCAAAATGGCTGCATCAGCCAGAGCTGAGTTGATCTGAAGCCCAGGAGCCAGGAACTTCCTCTGGTGACTCACATGGGTGCAGGGTCCCAAGGCTTTGGGCTATCCTTGACTGCTTTCCCAGGCCACAAACAGGGAGCTGGATGGGAAGTGGAGCTGCTGGGACATGAATTGGCACCCAAATGCAATGCTGGCACCACAGGGCAGAGGATTAGCCTGATGTACCACTGCTCTGGTCCCAGAACATGGTTTTTCTTTGTCTTGACATAAATATTCAGATTCCAAAACCAGGCTCTCCCCACCCTGTATCTTTAGACGTATCTTGGAGGAATAATGTTCCTGTTGGTGATAGAGATGCACCATTGCTACCGTGCTTCAGTGGCCAGTGGAACAATGAGTAGGCCTGTGACTACCCTGTCCTTATTTTCAGAGAGAATATAATCTATCACCAAGACACTGAGGTTGATCATCAAGTGGAAAGTTCTTTTGTCAGTTGTTTGCTCATGTACTGGGAGGCACTTTTTGATAAGGATGTTTACAAGTGTGTTAAAAAAAGCAGCAGCCATACAGAATTTTAAGAGTCTATTTGAACAGAGAGTGATTTGTGCATCACACGTTCATATGTAGGAAGAACATGGAAGTAAAGCAGAAAACACTTGATTGCTTATTGTATACAGTTGTCTTACTTGGTCCATGCCCTTGGAAGAGCCCTATGATTTTGTTGGCAGCTTTTCAGTGTTGAGCTTAAGTTCTGTTTTTCTTTAATACACACATGCACAAGAATGAGCACAACTTCAGTGTTGCTTATGTTTGCGAATCAAGCAAGGTTAAGGTCAGTTAAGATGTCTGATTTGCTTTGTGTGCTAAGGGATTCTTTAGGCCTCATCTCTATTCTAATTTACGCTAGCAAGTATAGATTTCTATCTCAGTTTTTATTTTGTTAAGAAAAAATTGATGCAAGTTTTTTTTTTATAATAGTAGTCATTATGAAAATTGAATAATCTTGATGAATTGTTGCCTTCTATTTTTTGGATTATTTTTAAACATTTTAAAATTTTTATTATGGTTAACAGTGTTGAGAGGGATGCATGCCCATGTGGGCCTTTTAGGGTCAGGAGGGTCCAGGTATGGAAGAAGGTGGGTGGGACAATGTTTCGGTTCTTCTTCTTCTCCTCTGTCTGCTGTGGGGGAGCAGGAGGGGGCTTGCTCCTTACTCTCGAGTTACATCAGCTTCTGCTTGATGACATGTTAGAGACCCTGAGGTGGGGAAGAATGTTCTCAGTGTTACTTGAGTGGTTTTGATATTGCTGAAGTGTTGCTGGCTTCATTGCACCAGCATTGAGAAAATTTTCCTACAGTCTATGGGCTGACCAAATCCCCCTTAATGCATCCACAGACCCAGACACTTGCTGCAAAGCTTGCCAGGAGAGTTGTTCAATCAACATATTCTGCTTTCCATCTCCTTATGAGGCACTCGATACGCTGTTCTGGCCTAGATGAGCTGGCTGTCACGTTTCTCGCCTATACCTGGGCATGCTGTCTGCTCAACAACTGACGAAACCCAGTCCTGATGCATGTACTCCAAGGTCGGTCCACATACGTTGTGATTTTCCCCTGTGGCTGGGGTGTCCTCCCAAGAAACCTTGCCTGGGTGAGCTCAGACTTGACCCTTGTATGTGCCAGGTAGTGCTGGATCAGGTTAGGTCTATTACCTGTACTAGCCAGTGCACATTCTGGTGGATGTAGCTGCATGGTTGGTTCTATCTCTAGCCCCGTCTCTCAGGTGAATCTATAGGTGCTGTGGCCTAACCTAATCCAGCCCCCGTGCTCAAACGTATCAGTGAGTGTCCCAGCCTAGTTGGGCAACCCCCCAAACCCTCACTAGGCTGAAACCTTGCTTGGCCTGGCTCTCATCTTCTCTGGCTCTCATGCACACCCTTGAGTGCTATGGCTTTGCTTAGCCTAATCCATCCCCAGATCCATCCCACATATATACTGATAGGTGCTGCCACCTTGTCCAGCCCCACCTGCCCACAGCCCTGGCTCTCAGGCTTACAGCAGAAGCTATAGCCTAGCAAGGGAGTGCCCACAGTTCCGCTGCTAGGCCTGCTCCCAGTACCAGATCTTCCTTTTGCCATGGGTATTGTGGTCCAACCTGACATGATTTGCATCCAGTCCTGGCACATGGCAGCAGGTACTGCCACCCAACCAACTGGGCTGCACCCATTTTGGCTTTTGTGCATGCCAGCATGTGTGGCGTACTGATCCAGGCTGGTCCTCCTCTAGACCAAGCCCACATGCTGGGGCTGATGGGTGCTATATCCTGCTCAGACTAACCTGCTCCCAGTCCCAGCTTTCACGCTCACTCATGGAAGCCGTGACCTAGTAGAGACATCCCCGAAGTTCACCTACCAGGTTCACTCCCAACTCCAGGTCTTGTGTATGCCATTGGGTGCTGTGACCCAGTCTGGCATGGCCTGCTCCTAGTGTCAGTATTCACCAGCCTGGCTCAGCCTAGTTTGCCCTCAGTTCCAGCTCTCACTGGCTGATGCAACAGTGAGGCCCAGAGTGGCCCAACCCTAGCATACCTCCACCTGCATGTGAACTGGTAGGTGTTATGCCCAATCTGTCCCAGCTTGTACCCTGTCTTGACTCTTGCTTGTGTGCTGCAGACTGGCTCAGCCCAGCCTTTCCCCAAAGGTGGACCATACACATGCCAACAGGGTGCTGAAGCCTGGCCCAGCCTACCCCTAGCTCTGTGGCAGTTGTGCTTCCCAGTGGGAGCTGTATCCTAGCAGGGTATTTCCCAAAGTTACCCTATCGTACCACTCCCAGCTCTGTCTCATGGGTGCTGGTGGTTGCAGCCTGGCTCAGCTCGTCATTACCCCCAGCTTTTGTGAATGCTGAAGTCCCACAGAGACAAACCCACAAATCCCTTACAGCATCTGCTCCCAAATCTGTTCTTGTTCCAGCAGGTGCTGTGGCCCACCCTCTGGTCCAGCATTCACGGGCAGATACTATAACTTAGCCCCAACAGGCATGCCCTCCCAGCCCCAGCTTTAGTGTGGGCCAGTGGGTGATGGCAATGCTACCTATCCTAGCCCAGGTCTCCCACGTGGGTGGGCGCCTTGATGTGGCCCAGACATACCGTCTGGTTTCCCTATTCTAAGCCATCTTGTCTCAGCTCCTTCCTGTACGCACAAGCACAGTTGCTGCTCTGTGGAAGTTCCCAGAAATCACTGCTCACCTGTCAAGCATGCCTTTGACTGTCCCCACTCCAGTGTGTTCCCAGACTCCCTTCCCTGAGCAATCTGGAAGCCCTTCTCCATACCCCTGCCGTTCATGTAGAGTTCTCTGTGTATCTTTTTTAAAAATTGAAAAATAGGACAGACATCTGTATTAGCACACTGATATGGTTAACACAAAATGTTTGCCAACTATTGGCTGCTTTTCTGCTGGCAGTGTTACACTTGCCTAGGTGCAGGGCAACCTAGGTAATTCCCTATATTTGAGATTTTAGTCTTTTGTAATGATTAGATATTTTATGATTGAAATCATTTAATCTTGTACAATTAAGCATGGTGACCAGGTTTTTAATGCTTGGTGATTCTATATAGAATTAAAACACATGCAAAAATTTAATGAAGTATTTGAATGTGTTTAAATTAGAAAAATATCAGGCAAGTTGATTCTTTTGTAAACTGCTCTGTCCAAAGCTTTCTGTATATTATCAGAATGAAAAATGACAGCACTTTGTCATCAGTTCAAATTGATATTGCACTCTTTGCAATGACAGCTGAAAAAGCCCACAGGTGCCATATAAAGAGGTGACCATGTTGTCATATTTCATTTCGGCATCCCTTTGCAAAGCCATAATTACCTAATTAGGTTGTTAATTAGGAGATTAGCATTTCACTCTATTGATAGAATGCTCTTTACTGGTGTGGGGCTAGATACAGATTTGTCTGCTCTAATTTATAATCTCTGGCTGTTTTGTACTTATTTATTTGCTTAAGATCCTTATGTGAGCAATTCAGTTTACCTGAGAAACAGTTTGTTTATAAGCTAATGAAGCTTGGAAGATGAAATTAAAGTTGCTGAGTTGAAATATGAGCAGAATTAAAAGTGTGGTCATATTCTCATAATGACAACAAAAATTCCAAGTTGATGTAACTTGTGTTTTTGTTAGCCTGGACAACAAACATGTGGTAAGAGTTTAAATTGTTGGTGTAAAATACAAAATACCAAAAACAGGCAAACAGAGCCCCTAATTTATGAAACTCGAGAAAGAAAGTTTTTTTTGTCTTTAATGACAATATCGTTTCTACCTGAGACTTGGAGAATATAAATTGCGTGTTTTCAGTGTGCTTCAAAAGCTGAAGCTTGGTGAGTAACTACAGAGGAAACGCTCAGTCCCACATCAGGGTGTGGCTCAGTTGTACTTCTGTCCCTTAGCCTGGGCCCGGAACGTCCTCTGTCCTGCTTGCAGCTGCGAGTGTGTTTTGCAGTAATCTTCACTTGGTGAGCACTTTGGAGAAAGCATAGTTTGTGTCGAGTGTGTCTCAACAAGCTTTCTGCTAGGGGACAGAGGATGCAGGGGATGAGGGTAAGGGAAAGTTGTACCTTTTCTGTCCTTCCCAGTGATTGCGGAGTAGTCTGGAACACCATTCCCACTGAGGTGCTGTTAGCTCATTTTGAGTGTGTTTGGTATTAATGTCAGAGTTATAGAAACCATGTGTGTGCTTACGTCTCTTCCACGTTTGTTATGAAGAGTTGCATTTCTCGAGGCCAGTGTTGTGATGCAGTGCCATCTGTCTGAATCCTGCTTGCTCGGCTTCTGATGAGCTCTCCGTGAATGTACCTGGGAGAGCTCCTGAAGACGGCCTGACTGTGCAGGCCCTGCCACCATGTGGGCGGTCTGGATGTGTTCAGGCTTCCAGCTTCAGCCTGGCCTGGCTCCAGCAGTCGTGGTCATTTGGGGAGTGAACCAGCAGATCTGTCTCCCTCTCTTTCTGTCACTCTGCCTTTCAAATAAAGAAATTTAATATTAAAATTGAATTGTACTTCTTTCCTTTAAAAATTATTTAAAAAATTTGAGAGATGCCTGCAAAAAAAAATTCATCAGGGTTCCTGTAAAGGCTGGTGCTGATTTGGGCTACAACTGGGAGCAGGAGTTGGGTCCTGGTTTCCCGTGCCCGTGGCAGGAGCCTCCTGACTGGAGGCATCGCCCTTGTGTGCCCTGGCAGGAGAGGCAGTCGGGCCTGGAAGCACGCCAGCCCTCGGAGTCTTTGGATTTGCTCTCTGGCCGTGTTTCCTTTCCTGCTTTGTGCCTTTCCATTTGTTTATTCCAAAGGGAAGACAGAAAACTCCATTTTTTTTTGCAGGAGAAATTGGGTATATTTCCAAAATTGAGCAACATCACAGTTATGTAATTCTAAACTTTTGTCACTCCAGAAACAAACCTTGTGTCCATTAGCAGTCACTGCTCACTCCTCCTCTGCCCCTTCCTTCAGCCTCTGGAAAGCACGCACCTGTTTGTTCCTATGGACTTGCAGACAAGGGACTGCCTGAGAAGGGGCCTTGTGCCTGGCTGCCTTCACTTGGCCCGTGCTGTAAGGGCTCATTGCGTCAGAGCATGTATCACTTCACTCTTGTGTTGACAAACAATATTTTATTGGATATATAGCACATTTTGTTTATCTGTTCACAGTGAACAGGTATTTGGGTTATTTCTACCCTTTGACAAGTATGAATTTTCTTATGAACATGTATCTACAAATTTAAGTGTCAACATGCTTTTTTCAGTTCTCTGGGGTGCAGACTAGGGGTGAAATTGCTGGCTTAGTGGTGTCCTGAGGTTAACATTTTGAGGATCATGCCAGACTGCTTTCCAAAGCAGCTGAGTCGTGATGCCTCCCCGCAGGCAGCACGCCACAAATGTTGCTGTTCTTGAGCTCTGGGCCGTTCTGGACCGGGCTGGAGGCAGCCCTAGTCAAGAAGGTTCCATAAGCTTTTAGTTAAGTAGTTGGGAAATTTTTCACTTTTCTGTCTTCTGCCAGGCTGAATCCGTAAGCATTTTTGTGCCAAGCCTTATCTGTTGGGCGTTAGAGATAGGAAGAGACAGTTCCTAGTGCTTTTTCCGCCAGGCTTCACCATCTGGGAACCTTCTTCCTGGGACATGCCAGGGGGAGGGAGCCAGTGAGGAAGGAAGTGCTGAGATGCTTGTGAGCTGGTGTGAGCCTTCCAGCATGGACCCTAACTGCACAATCTAGGTGAGCATCTGTTTTCGTTGCCCGTTTTTCTTAGCATACCCTTCAACTGTTGTTTGTTCCTTGAGTTTTCTCCTAGGGGTACCCTTTCCAGATAAGCTCTCTCTGGATAAGCTCATTCATATCCAGGGTCTTGGTCATTAAAAAAAAGTTTCTTTATTTGAAAGGTAGAGTTTACAAAGAGGGAGGAATAGAGCAGATCCATCTGTTGGCTCACTTTCCAAGTGGCTGTAATGGTCAGAGCTAAGCTAGGGTGAAGCCAAGAGTCAGGAACTTCGGCTCTCTTATCCCTCTCATCCCTCCTCTGGTCTCTGTCTCTCTGCTCTCTCTCTTATCCCTCCCTCTCTTACCCCGCTCTTACCCCGCTCTTATCCTGCTCTTATCTCTCTCTTATCCCTCCTTCTCTGGTCTCTGTCTCTCTGCTCTCTCTCCTCTCCCCTCTTTTCTCCTCCTGATTTTCACCACCTCTACCCGTTCCTGCCCCGTTGGCATGTCAAAAAATAGAAAAAAAAAATAATAAAACAAAATAGAATAAAAAATAAAAAAAAAATAAAGAGTCAGGTCGGCCGCATATGCAGCAGGGTCTCAAGGACCTGACATATCTTCCGCTGCCTTCCCAGGTACTTCAGCAGGGGGCTGACTTGGAAGTGGGACAGCTGGGACTGGAAATAGTGCCCATGTGGGATGCTGGCATAGCAGGCAGAGGCATTACTCACTACCCCTCAATGCTAGCTACTGTCTGTCTGATGTAGCTGTCTCCCATATTTGCTTAGAATTTTCTCTTGAGCTCCCGTTTGGGTAACCCATGGACATTGCAGGCCCATTGTGTGTCCGAAGCATCCCTCCCAGCGCTTCTCGGCCTGCTAAGCTGTTCTTCTGTTGAGTTCATTGCTTCATTTGTTGTTGCCAAAATACAAACTGTGAACTTTTCTCCTTTAAAAAAAATTTTTTTTAACTGGAAAGCCAGATATACAGAGAGGAGGAGAGACAGAAAGATCTTCTGTCCGATGATTCACTGCCAAAGTGATTACAGTGGCCGATTCTGCGTCGAACCGAAGCCAGGAGCCTCTTCTGGGTCCCCCATGCCAGTGCAGGATCCCAAGGCTTTGGGCTGTGCTCCACTGCTTTCCCAGGCCACAAGCAGGGAGCTGGATGGAAAGCAGGGCCACCTGGATTAGAACCGGTGCCCATGCAGGATCCCAGAGTGTGCAAAGCGAGGACTTGAACTGCAGGCTACCACGCCGGGCTGAGAACTTTGCTTCTAATCATGCCACATCCATTCAGTCATCAGATCTACTGGCTTTTGTCTCAAATCCTTTTTGACTGTTTCTTGAATTTACAGACCCATCTTTCACTGTCTTCAGATTTTATTATCTCTTCCCTGCAGTTTCAAAATCTGTCTTCTGTCTTGTCTGTGGGATTAGTCTTCTATATGCCCACCATAGCAGTCTCTCTGAAATGCTAAGCTAATCAGCAATTGTGAAAATTAGTGTGGTTTCAGTTACTTGGGAACATGGTCCGTTCCTGCTTCAGAGTCTCGGCTCATACCATCTCTTGTGTAATGTTGCTTTTGGTCCCCCATTTCCAACTGTCCAATTTCTCATCTTTGAAGATTGATTTTAGAGCAGGGATTAAAAGTAGCAGTACTAGACATCTGTGTAGTACTTACTGTAGGCCAGGTCTGTGTAACATGGTTGCAGCAATTCACTCACTCCATCCTTTAGGGAAAGACAGATATTGTTCCCGTCCTTAGTGCTTGGTAGAGCTTTGACCCCGCAGTTGCGTGCTTGATGGTTTGCTGCCGACCTCTCCTACCTCCCCTGACTCCCCGACTGCAGAGGATGGCTGTCTGCTCTGCTGCTGTGCTGGCTTCTGTGTGGCCTGATGGGAATCTGTGGTTCCTAAGGGGAACTGGGCTGGCTTGTACTGAAACGTTGCAGGTGGAGAAGTCCAGCATTACACCTTGCTGGACTTCTTGTCATAGGCAGCTCTTGTCATTGTCCTTAAGTTGGAAGTTGATTATCTGGATGCAGGACATTTCTTTGAAACCTTTGTCTTAAGTATCTAGCTTCATATGGACGTTTTTCTTTGAATTTCTATTAGTACATTGTTATAGATTCCTTTGACATTGCTCTCTGTGTGTGTGTGTGTGTGTGTGTGTGTGTGTTATGTCTTTTCTCCCTTGCTAGAAGCCTCTGTGGATTAGTAGTGTGATTTTGCACTTGATACTCAACTAGCAGCATGTCTAGATATTCATGCTTGTCGAATAGCAGATTCCTTGACCCGTGGGACAGATGGGTTAGGAAGATTGTGATGAGAAGGATTTAAAGTCAAAAGCAAGGCAGCGTAGAGTAGTGATTTAGAAGAGAGTTCTGGAGTCAGGCTGCCTGTTTTTATTTTGTTTTAAAAGATTTGCTTGTTTATTTTGAAAGAGTTAGAGGGAGAAATAGATCTTCCATTTTCTGATTCACTCCTCACATGACCACAATGGCAAGTGCTGATCCAAGCCTGCTGTGTAGGTGGCAGGAAACAGAAACACTGGGGCCATCTGCCACGACTTTGCCTGGGAAGCTGGTGGGGAGGGTGGCCTGCCAGCTTCACCTCTTACCAACTGTGTGGCCTTGGCTAAGTCTCTGCCTTTTTGAACTAATTTGCAAAACAAGGGTAGTAACAGAATCTGCCCTCCGTTTTTTTTTTTTTTTTTAAGTTAAGTGGACCTACTGAAGCTCCTGGCTTCCTTGCTGCAGTATGACTTTGCTTTTCGGGACCTGTTCCCTCATCTGTGTAATGGAGATGCTAGAACCCCAGCACACAGCATCTTGCTCTTGCCCGTGGGACGTGTTCCCGGACTTTTTCTTTTTTTTTTTTTTTAAGATTAATTTATGTTTAATTGGAAAGTCAGATATACAGAGAGAAGAGACAGGAAAGATCTTCTGTTCACTGATTCACTCCCCAAGTGGCCATAAGGGCCAGAGCTGACCTGATCCGAAGCCAGGAGCCAGAGACTTCCTCCAGGTCTCCCACACGGGTGCAGGGTCCCAAGGCTTTGGGCTATCCTTGACTGCTTTCCCAGGCAACAAGCAGGGAGCTGGATGGGAAGCAGGATTAGAACTGGCACCCCATGGGATCCCAGCATGCGAAAGGCAAGGACTTCAGCCGCTAGGCTATTGTACCAGGCCTTGCCCTCAGTTTTGTGAATGACTAAAATGGCTTGTTTGAGATGCTGTCATAAGGTCTAGTAATTAGAAAATTGCCAGTCAGGTTTCCTGAATGGTCCTTGTAATAAACTATGTTCTCTTGTTTTTCCTTTTTTAAAGATTTATTTGTTTATTTATTTGAAAGACAGAGTCACAGAGAAAAGAGGGAAGGAGTGAGAGGGAGAGTAGGAGATCTTCCATCTGTTGGTTCACTCCGCAGATGGCCTGTCTGAGGCCAGGAGCCAGGAGCCTCTCCGGGTCTCTCATGTGGTGGGAGTCTCCTGCAGCTTTCCCAGGCACATTGGCATCATGCTGGATTGGAAGTGGAGCAGCCAGGGCTCGAACTAGCGCCTGTGTGAGATGCCAGTGTTGCAGGCAGTGGCTCATGCTTGCCATGGCTCAAGGTTAGCCTTCATTTGGTACTGTGGTTGATCTGAGTCAGGTTTAAGTGGATACACTGTTGAATTCTTCAACCTGTCCAGGCAAACTTCTGTCACTGAAGAGGCAATAAGAAGAAAATAAACCTTAGAATATTGTGGGAGAGCTATCTGCTGTTGAACCAGTGCCATGGATAATTCCTCCTCGTTTTTTGAAAATCACAGTGCAGTCCTTTGGGAACAAGAGAGCTTCATTTGTCTATTCATTCCACGCTGAGTTTGTACTGGATACCATCCACATCACTAGGAGTTGGCAGTGTAGTGATGAATAGGACATTAACCCAAAAAGCTTAGGATTTAAAAGAGAATTTAACAGAGAAAGCCAGTGTATAAACAGATTATTATATACAAAATACCTGGTGTAATTAGTTCATTCACTCCTTACCGTAACAGTCAGAGAGCCTTCAGATGTAAGTTAGGTCATGGAGTTGTTCTCATGAGCTTCCAGTGACTCCTCATTGCCCTTGGAGTAGAGACCCCAAAACCTTAACCTGGCCTACAAGGCCCTCCCAGGTCAACTGTTTCCATCTTACTCCCGCCCTACTCCTTGCCTCCTGTGGCTCTCCCCTGTTCTGCTACTGCTACTGCTGCTGCCTTTTTTTTTTTTTTAAGATTTATTAATTTTTATTGGAAAGTCAGATTTACAGAAAGAAGCAGAGAAAAGATCTGTCTGGGCTGGTCCAGTCCCCAAGTGGCCGCAGTGGCCAGCCGAATCAGCTGACCTGAAGCCAGGAGCCTCTTGTGGGTCTCCCACGTGGGTGCAGGGTCCCAAGGCTTTGGGCCGTCCTCCACTGCTTTCCCAGGCCACAAGCAGGGAGCTGGATGGGAAGTGGAGTAGCCAGGACATGAACTGGCGCCCATGTTGAGTCGTGGTGCGTGCAAGGCAAGGATTTAGCCACCGAACCATTGTGCAGTGCTGCTTGTCTGGGTCAGGCATGCTTCCTCTGCGTGGCTGTGCACTTCCTGTCCTTCAAGTGTAAAGTCCACAGTCACCTCTGTGAGGTGTTCCCAGACTGTTTTCTTTGCAGTTGCAATGTGTGATTTCATGTAGTGTTGCCCATTTCTCTTGCCCTGTGCTGTTTTTTCCTTAGCACTTGTAGCCTATGCTTGTGTGATGCCTCTGTTTTTTGTGTGTATTACCTCCCATTGGGATGTGAGCTCTATGAAGGCATAAACTGTGTTGAGAACACTGCCTGGCATATTGTTGGCATTCAGTAAATTCTTTAGTAAGTTTTAAGCAGATTTGTTTGAAAGAATGACAAAACACACACACATGCACACGTATATAAACACACAAACACATATAAAAGGCATATGGGCTGTCCATAGGTTTACGCCTCAAATGTTGTTAATTGAATACATTTAGAAACTACTTAAGGTCTGTTAGAGGTATAGCCTGGATTACTAATTTGGTAATGTGTGGACGAATGCTGATCAGTGGGAACATACAAAGGTCTGTGGGGTGTCTTACAAAGGTTTCCTAGAATTGACCAAGGAGCTGAAATTTCAGTAACAGATGGAGGCGGCCAGGTGAAGAAGACTGGATAGATTTCAGGCCAAGGATGAGTCTTGAGTTAGTGTAACTTTTTTTTAAAGCGATCTGGTGCTTTATCCTTAGAGTAAATGACAATTTTAGAAAACATACAAAGAGTTGAATTTTGTTTAGACTTCAGCAAGTTTGAGTAGATTTCTGTATAAATTGAATAGCTCCAAGGGAGTAGAAATGACCACAGTTTAATTGCTTCAAACTCCACATTGCCAGAAGGTTTCTCAGCCTCAGCATTGCTAATCCTGGATTCTCTGTGGTGGATATTGCCCTGTGTGTTGTGCCATGTTTAGAAGCATCCCTGGCATTTGCCTCTGGGTGCTTACAGCCCTTCTCCAATGGCGATAACTGAAAATGTCTTCAGTCATTGCCGGATATCCCCTAGGGTGCCAAGTTGACTTCTGGCTGAGAACCCCTATGTTCTTATTGATGGAGTCTTAAGGAAGTCATTTGAAGAGAAATTTTTTTTTTGAAGATTTATTTATTTATATTGGAAAGGCAGATATACAAAGAGAAGGAGAGACAGAAAGGAAGATCTTTGTCCGATGATTCACTCCCAAAGTGACCACAACGGCCGGTGCTGCATTGAACTGCAGCCAGGATCCAGGAGCTTCTTCTGCGTCTCCCATGCAGGTACAGGGTCCTAAGGCCTTGGGCCGTGCTCAACTTCTTTCCCAGGCCACAAGCAGGGAGCTGGAATGGGAAGTGGAGCTGCCGGGATTAGAACCAGTGCCCATTAGAACCGGTGTGTTCAAGGCGAGGACTTTAGCCACTAGGGCACCATGCCGGGCCCTGAAGAGAAAAATTTTAAAGATTTATTTATTTGGAAGTCAGAGTTATATATGGAGAGAGTTCTTCCATTCTCTGGTTCACTCCCCAAATGGCCACAGTGGCCAGAGCTGCAATGGTCCAAAGCCAGGTTCCAGGAGTCTCTCACATGGGTGTAGGGCCCAGTATTTGGACCATCTTTGACTGCTTTCCCAGGTGCTTTAGTAAGGAGTTGGATTGTAAGTGGAGCAGCTGGGACTTGAACTGATGTCCATATGGGATGCCAGTTTTGCAGGCAGCTTTACCCTAAGAGATTTATTCCTTAATAAAGTAACCACATTTCTGAATCTAAGTGGGCTGCAGTGTTTGAAATGGGGGCTGTTACTGTGGCACGCAGGTCCCACTGTAGCCTGTGATGCGGTGTCCCCATACTGCAGTGCTCTTACTAGTCTTAGCTGTTATGCTTCCAGTCCAGCTCATGCACCTGGGAAAGCGGCAGACAGTGACCCCAGCTTTTGGGCCCCTGACCCTCGTGTCTGAGACCCAGATGGAGCTCCTGGCTCCTGGCTCCTGGCTGCAGGCAGGCTCAGCCCTGGTCATTGCACCTTTTTAGGAAGTGAACCAGCGGGTAGAAGATTGATTCGTTCTTGTCTCTGTCACTCTGCCTTTGAATAAATTCATCTTTAAAAAATAGATTTGAAATGGTAAATTTATTCAGAAATAATATTTGTGTGGCAGTAATCGAGGTAGAAATGCGCTTTGCAGAGTTTGGTCCCTGGCAGTGGGAAGAGGGTTCACAGAGGATGAGGTGGGCGAGTTGGACTTAGCGAGTAGATTTGTATTGGAGGAGATAGGCGCTTCTCAAACAAAGCAGGGCAGAACATGCCTGGAGCAGTGCTGGGTCCTGCAAGCCGCCAAGGAGAAGGGACTGGGAGAAGTAGTCTTCCAGGTTCTCTCAGGTTATTGAATGGAGATGTTAGCTGGGGCCGCGTGGCTGCAGTTTCCCTGTGGCTGGCTGTGGGCTGGAGCCCTCGTAGGGCTGCTGTCACACCTTGCCTCATGCAGTTGGCACGAGAGCTTCTGACTTGGAGGCGCTCCTCAGTAAAGACAGAGATGTTCCTTGGGGGTTCTTCAGAAAGTTTTTGGAAAATAAATTATAAGGATTTTATTTTGGTGTGAAAGATTTTTCCCATAATACTTATTTTCCATAGAGTCGTGTCAGCCTTGTATAGAGGAAGCTAAGTAAGGCAGTGACTCCTGTCACCTGCTCCCTGGGCTTCTGGCGGCCAGCAGGTCAGGGCCGATGGATGCCCAGAGTTGTGACTTTGTGGCGCTGTCTCAGCATTCTGCCTGCCACATACCCTTTCAGCTCCAGCAAGCAGTGCCCAGGTCTTTGTCAGTTTTTGCCAGCAGTATGTCTCTGGTGCCTGACACATAGTAAGTGCTTTCTAAGTATTTTTCAAATGAATGAACTTAATGGATGTGTGTTTGGTAGGAAGCTGGGTGCTGCTGGTGGTGTAAGCGCCTAAACTGGTAATTTCGCATTGAGAACAATCTAGTTTCTTTGGCATTATTCATATTTTTCCCTCTAGGTAAACACTAAACATTTTCACCTGAACTCTTTGGTTTTACTCTCAGAGTAAAACCTAAAATTGTTTGTTTTCACAAGTGTCAGTCAAATCTATTATGTCAGAGAGACAACACCCATTAGGAAAATAATTTAGGGCTACATTGCACCAAACTGGCAGATTTCTTTTAACAGCCAGAAATGTTGGCAGGTTTGGAGTTTTTGAGGTGGTAGGCGGTTAGGTTGTCTAAAGTTTCACTGTTATTGCTAGCTAATAAACATTATTTCAAAGCACTGAGAATACTAATGGCATTATACTAGCTAATACTGCTATTAAAATTTATTTTTTATTTGTTTAAGAGGCATTGGGAGATAGGCAGGAGCGGCAGCTCTCCCTTGCATTGGCTTCTTCCCCAGGTGCCAACAGAATGCGCGGGCCGGCTGAAGCGCAGGTCTTTGGGCTGTGGCAGGGCCCACATCCGGAGCTGGCGCTGCTGCCTTCTGGGTCTGCGGGACAGGACACCCAAGTCTGGAGCTGGCGCGCAGCCTGGAACCCAGGTCCTCCAGGCTGAAGTGCAAGGTCTTAAACCACTAAGTTAAATGCCTGCTTCTGATACAGTGTTAGTTTAACTTGTACTTAGAACTTTTTATGTAGTTCAGTCTAATATATTTATTTCTTAACGCTTTTCTTGGAAAACATCTATTGTGCAAAATTTAGATTTTGATTGTTGCTTAAGTGCCATTCACAAAACCAGGTTATTTTTGACACCAAAGCCTGCTTCCCCTCTTCACCCCCACCCACACCAGACCCTTACTGCTTAAGCTGGGATGAGGGGAATCTCAGTATGTGCTGGGGTGAGGGGTGGAGAGAGGTGGGTGGTACTAGAAGCCACAAAGTAAGCATGGCATGTTTTCCTGAAGGAGCAATTCTGGTGGTGTATTACAAATATGTACCTTTTTCATATTAAAATAAACACAGTAATGGTGTATTATATGATAGAATGCAAAATATGGATTCTAAAAATAAATTTGTTAAGACATATTACTGGTCCCGGCACAGAAGTCTAGTGGCTGAAGTCCTTGTCTTTTCTATGGCAGAATGGATCCCATATGGGCACTGGTTCATCCCCAGCTGCTCCACTTCCCATTCCAGCTCCCTGCTTGTGGCCTGGGAAAGCAGTCAAGGACAGCCCAAGGCCTGGGGACCCTGCACCCACGTGGGAGACCAGAAGATCCAAAGCCAGACTCCTGGCTTCACATCAGCTCAGCTCCGGCCATTGTGGCCACTTGGGGAGTGAAGGAGCAGATGGAAGATCTTCCTTTCTGTCTCTCTTCCTCTCTGTGTAAAAATAAATAAATGTAAAAAAACTGCATCATTACTGGAGCCAGGTGTTTGGCCTAGAGCTTATGATGCCTGCGTGGCAAATCCGAGTGCCCGAGTGTGCGTCCAGGATCCACCTTCTCCAGCTCCAGCTTGCCGCCAGCACAGATCTTGGGAGGCATCAGTGATGTTTGACGAGAGAGGGTTCCCGTTATCTGTGTGGGAGACCTAGCCTGAGCTCCTGGCTCCTGGCTCCTGACTCCCCCCTTTCTTTGCAGCGTTGGGCTGTTGGGGGCATCTGGGGTGTGACTCCAGGGATGGGAAGGTGCTCTCTCCTGTTCTCTAAAATAGATGAAATCAAGCAAAATTGAGCAGGAGACTTTGGATAGGTTATTTGACTTCTTTAAGCCTAAGTAAAAGAAAACGAGCAAAACCAGAACAAAGCATGTCAAGTGAGGATGCACCAGCGCCTGTTCCCGGACGGTTGCAGGGTTGGGTCTGTGGTCTCAGAAGTGTGGGTACAATAGCGAGTTTTCAGAGCTCAGTCAGTGTCTTGGGCTAACGCGTCCCTTGTGTTTCTGTCTGCTGAGAGCCTGGCTGTCCTTCAGGTGCCTCTGCCTCCCTCGCCAGAGCCTTGTGCGGCTTCCCTGTCTCCTGGAGCACACAGTCCTGGTGCTGGCTCTAAGTTCTCCATCACCCTCACACCTCTGAAAGCGAGCCACAGGCAGCAGTGATAGTGAAGGAATGACATTCAGAGAAAGACACAATTATTTTCTTTGTTTGATTTGGAGTGCTAGGCACTTGTAATGAAAGCAGGGACGCACAGATTGAGTGCAAAGGAGGCTCTTCAGATGCGCTGTCTCACTATTTACTGCTCTGAAGAATTAAGCGTGTTCACTTGGAGACTATTTTAATTCCCAGAACAGTTAAAAAAAAACCTCAATTTTGCAAGTCTAAAAAATAAATGAAGGTTTAATTTAGACTTAAATTGAAGAGAGTTAAAGAAAGAGATTTAAAAGCAATAAAGTGCATTTTATTTTAATGATCACTTCAATTATTTTCAAATTCCAGAAGGTACGAATTCAGAACTTTAACTAGATCAAAGAATGTTAATATCTTGGTAAAAATCAGGGTCTGTTAGTTTTTATAAATGGAGGACTTTCTGTGTAATAAAAAGGCCTTTGTTTTCCCACCTTGTAGTAACTTCTTCTGATGGAAAATAAGTGTGAGTACTTGTGAGACACTCTTAAGGGTTCCTGTGTGGGCATCAGGTTTAACTTGCCTACTGCTAATAACTTGAAGTCGGGGTACAGTGTGGAAAGGTGAAAAAAAATCTCACATCTGCTGTTACATGTTGTTAACTCCCTTAGCAGACGTTAAATCATTTCAAGTACAATAATAGTGTGGGAGGTAAATTAACTAACCATTAACAATCTTATAAATACACAATTAACATGCCAGCATTTATATGACACATTGATGGGGCAGCAGTAATTTTTGATTGGGAGTTTGTAGACCTTTGAGAAGCCTCAGGCTGTTGTTGCTGTTCAGACAAGTTTTCCCAGATTGCAAGTGAGGGCTCTGGAAGCCTGCCTGCTGGAGGGAAGTGAGCGTATGTAGTGTTTGGAAAAAGTCCAGGACCGGGGGGGACTTCCGTGGAACCCCAGGATGGGTGGGACGTTTGCATCATATTTTTGGTTGCTGATCTTGGGTCCTTAGGGAGTGACAGTGCTCAGGGAGTGTTCGTTTACTTAGGATTATTAGAAGAAAAACACAGTGTTTCAGGTACAGACTTGCAGCTGAAGCTGTGGGGTTCACTAGGGATTTGTCGCAAACACTTAGCCCAGAAACAACCTCCGTCTGTAGTTTCAGATCAGCAGGTGGCTGATCCTCTAAGCTTTCCCCTGTCGAGTCTTCTGGGTTTATAACTGCTGTGGCCGGTCGTCATGTACATGACCGAGTTCTGTTGTCCAAATTGCTGCTGGGGAGGCTTGATTGCAGAACACGATGACCGTCCTCCGCCTTTCACAGAGCGCCACGGAAGAAATTTCTTTCAGGCCTTAAAGTGCGAAAGGCACAGCAGTGGGGTTTGAAAACAGGATGTCTGTTGTGACAGCTGTAACATGGATCCTGCTTGTGTTGAGGCTAGGTGGTAGAGTGGTTAAGCTTCCAAACTTTGGGGATTTGATGCCTATTTCTACAGTGTACAGGCTAACTTTGGGCAAGTTTATAAACCTTTTTATATTGATTTTCATCTAAGAGATGGTAATGACAATAATAGCTGTCTTAATAGGATTATTTGGAAAGTTGAATGAATCAATGTAAAATGTTACATTTATTAATGTGAAAATTAGGTGACACAGAGAGGGAGGTGGCTTCCATGTGCTAGATCCCTCCCCAGAATGCACGTAAAAGCCAGAACTTGACCAAGTGCAGTCAGGAACTCCACCAACATCTCCATGTTTATCACAGGAAGCTGGACCGGAAGTGGAGCAGCTAGGATTTGAAGTGGCACCCATATGGAATGCCAGCATTGCAGTCAGGCAACATTTTTTGTCTTCTTCTTTTTGTGGTTAACCTTTTTTTTTTTTTTAATTATTTTTGGGCCTGGCGTGATAGCGTAGTGGTTAAAGTCCTCACGTTGCACGCGCCGGGATCCCAAATGGTTGCCAGTTCTAATCACAGCAGCCCCGCTTCCCATCCAACTCTCTGCCTATGGCCTGGGAGAGTGGTCAGGGAGAGCTCAAAGCCTTGGGACCCTGCACCCGTGTGGGAGACCTGAAAGAAGCTCCTGGCTCCTGGCTTCGGATCAGCTCAGCTCCAGCTGTTGCGGCCCCTTGGGGAATGAATCATTGGAAAGAAGATCTTCCTCTCGGTCTTTCCTCCTCTCTGTATATCTGACTTTGCAATTAAAAAATTAATAATATTTATTAAATATTTATCGCGCTGGGCCCCGTAGTTAACTTTTTGAGAGGCAAAGAGAGAAAATGCTAGATAGACACACAGACAGAGCTTCCAGCTGCTGGTTGCTTGCTAGATGTTTGCTCCAGGGCCCATATGGGAGTCAGGAACACAGCCCAGGTCTCCTGCGTGGGCTGTTGAGTAGTTGTACTGCCTCCCAGGCTGTCAGAGCTAGGATGGCACCTGGGCACGCTGCACAACGCCCACTCTGCATGTTAAGTCACTAAGTACTACTCCAGAGGGCGCTTTAAAAGTTAATGGAAGGGGCTGGTGCGATAGCATAATGGTTAAGGTCCTCGCCTTGAACTCACTGGGATCCCACGTGGGCGCTGGTTCTAATCCCGGCAGCTCCACTTCCCATCCAGCTCCCTGCTTGTGGCCTGGGAAAGCAGTCGAGGACGGCTCAAAGCCTTGGGACCCTGCACCCACGTGGGAGACCAGAAGAAGTTCCTGGCTCCTGGCTTCAGATCAGCGCAGCACCAGCCGTTGCGGCTACTTGGGGAGTGAATCATCGGATGGAGGATCTTCCTCTCTGTCTCTTCTCCTCTCTGTTTATCTGCCTTTCCAATAAAAATAAATAAAGCTTTAAAAAAAGAAGAAAGAAAATGGAAAGCAAGTGAGAGGCTACTAAGTTTATTTTAGTGCAGATTTAGTTACTTTCTGATTTGCGATATTGCAAACAGTTTTTAGGTCAGTAGTTTTACATATTTATCTCCTTAGTGCAAATCCTGAAAGGGGGTTGCCCAAAGAGTACATGCATATGCTCTTCATTTTGATAAGATTATCAAATTATCTTCTAAAATATTGACTTTCATTCCCTGTGGTGTGTGAATGTGCCAGTTACTCTGGACCCAAGCTAATGTTGAGCTTTGAAAAAATAATCTCTTGGAAAAAACAGATTGGATTTTTTACAAATCGAGTAGAGAAAAATTGTTGCTGTGTGTATTTAAATGTCTTAGAAATCAAATGCAACTATAAATAGTTATTTGTTGCTCTTCAGATTAAAAAATACCTTTTTAAAAAATTTATTTTTATTTTAAGTGTAGATTATACAGAGAGAGAATGGGAGTGAGAGAGAGGTCTTCCATCTGCTAGTTCACTTCCCAAATATCCACAATGGCTGGAGCTGAGCTGATCTGAAGCCAGGAGCCTAGAGTTTCTCCTGCGTTTCCCACGTGGTGCCTGGGTTGAGGTCTTGGGCTGTCCTCTGCTGCTTTCCCAGGCAGTAATCAGCTGGATCCGAAGTGGAGCCGTCGGGACACAAAGCAGGACCCTTATGGGATGCCTTTACTGCAGGCTGAAGATTACCCTGATCTGTCACCGAACTTGGCCCCACTGTTCAGATTCTTTAAAAAAGATTTACTTATTTATTCAAAATTGGAAGTTACAGGGAGAAACAGACTCTCTTGTTTTAACAATTTTTGTTTTTGTTTGAAAGGCAGAGTTGCAGAGATGGAGAGAAAGAGAAAGAGATCTTCCATCTGCTGATTTACTCCCCAGCTGGCTGTAACAGCTGGAGCTGGATCTGAAAGCAGAAGCCAGGATCTGCTGAGTCTTCGTCTGGGTCTCCCATGTGGTTGCAGGGGCCCAAGCCATTCTCTGCTGCTTTTCCAGGTGATAGGCAAGGAGCAGTATTGGAAGCGTAACAGCCAAACACAAACTGGTGCCCATATGGGACGGTAGAGCTGGAGGTGGAAGCTTAGCCTGCTATGGTGTGGCACCAGCCCCAAGAGAGGTCTTGCATCCTGGTTTCACTCCGTTAATGGCCAGAGTGACTAAAGCAGGGCCAGGTGGGACCCAGGAGTTTCTTACTGTTTTCCCTCATAGGTGCAGGGGGTCCAAGCTCTTGAGCTGTGTTGGGCTTGTTTGCTAGCCACATTAGCAGGAGCTGGATTGGAAGTGGAACAGCTAGGACTCCAGCCGAGCGGCCATGTGAGATGTTGCTGTGCCGTATCACCAGCCCTTCTTTTCATATTTAAAAAAATTCTTTTTGTTTTGAAAAATGTCACTGGTATAAATTGATAGTATCATAGTGTGCTAGATTTGAGGGATACATTGAAGAGACGCGTCTGGGATGAGATGCCGTCAAGCATTAGTGGATGGACTAGGTCTGTATTTCCGTGTTAGAAGTTGTACCAGGGCTGTATACACGTTGTTTTGGGGAGGGCTTACTCACTTTGCATTTCCCACCAGCTAGCCTGAGTGTTGACTCAGCATGGTGAAAACTGACGGAACTCCCATGGTTAGTGATGCTTCTCAGGTAAATGTCTTCAAATCTCTAAAATGATGTGTTAATAGATAGTTCTTTAAAGACCCCAGCTAGCTCTAATGGCTAACTGCATTTCCACCTGTGTTCCATTTCCACAAGAAATGTATTAAGGCAAGACTCTTACAGGCTTTTCTAAAAAGTAAGTATTCTGTAGGACCTCTCCTAGGAGTATACTCAGTTCAGCTTTCACATTCCCACGTTTCCTAATGACTTTGGAGGAGCAGGAAGTGACCCAGAGGGCAGTGTCCTCCACCCCACAGGGTGCACTGACTGGCTTCTATCTGCTATGAATTTGCCAAAGGAGAAGGGAATGTTGGGATATTTTAGTACTGGTTTAAACCTGAGTTGAAAGCCAAGGGTTGTAATTGTGCTTTTATCATCATCATTACTAATGGCAGCTAATATTTAATTATGAGTGTTTTCTAAAACTGCATTATGTCCTGTATCCTCTCGTCCCTTGAACCTCACTTTTATAAATGGAGAAAGGAAAGCACCACACAAGGGTTCAGTATTTTGACCAAGATGAGCGAGCTGGTAAGTGACAGGGTCAGGATTGCAGCTCAGGCTGTCTCTAGGGCCTTACACCCCGCCACTAGTCTCTAACACCTCCCTTGGTGAGCTTCCCACTTACCCAGGGAGGAACCATTTTGTCCCTAGAATAGACTCATTACAGTCTCATCAAGATTCAGGAAACAGTTCTTATAATTAGGTTTCTAAAATAAGAAATTAGTCTTGGAGCAGGCCATCTTGATTAATAAGTTTTGTTTTAAAAGCACAATACCATCATAAACCAAAAGAAAGGAAAATGTGTTTATTGAGCAAAATTATTTTGGTAGAACTTTTTGTAAATTCTCCAGTAATTCAGAAAGCATTTCTGCTCTTTTAAACACTTTGTAACCATATGACAGGAGGGGAAATATAAACTGATGAAATACAGTTTCAGGCTTTAGTACATCATTTGAGAAAAATACAGCTTGTTTTCTCCCTGACCTTATAAAGTAATGAGAAGATTGCCTGGGAGGGGAGGAAGAAAGGAGAATTTACGGTTTGAACAGTAGTTCTGTGGTGAGTAGCCTGGCTGTGGAGTTACTATTACTTGTTTGCAAGAGAGCCGGCTTTCCACTCTGATACCGTTTAGATCTCACTGAGCAGAGCTGTAGCCCCTACTGCTTACAAGGATTTTCTTCCAGCTTAGGCTTAATCTTTTTAAATTCCTTGGAATAGGAGTAAATGTTGATTTTCAAGGTAGTGTTTTACCGTTTTGAATTTGTTTGAAAAATGATTCAGTCATTTTCTACCTTATTCTTAAATATTGCTGTGTACATCGTGTTTCCAGGTAGGTGAGCTCGTGAAACAGTATGAAGAGGAGAAAATAGCCTTTTAAGGAAACGGGCCCACAGAGAGGATGGCCTTCTTGGACAATCCAGCTATCATTCTAGCTCATATTCGACAGTCCCATGTGACCAGTGATGACACGGGAATGTGTGAGATGGTTCTCATTGACCATGATGTTGACCTAGAGAAGATTCATCCTCCTTCACTGCCTGCAGACAGTGGGTCAGAAATTCAGGGGAGCAATGGTGAGACTCAGGGCTATGTGTATGCCCAGTCAGTCGATATTACCTCGAGCTGGGACTTTGGTATTAGAAGACGCTCAAACACAGGTAAACATTGTCTTCTAGTCATG
Source organism: Ochotona princeps (assembly GCF_030435755.1). Classification (NCBI taxonomy): domain Eukaryota; kingdom Metazoa; phylum Chordata; class Mammalia; order Lagomorpha; family Ochotonidae; genus Ochotona; species Ochotona princeps. Next base: position 6,612,729 of record NC_080845.1, read on the forward strand.
TCTTCTGAGCTGTAAGTTAGTAAACAATCTTGGAATATTTGCACAATGTTGGAATAGGTCGAATGGGGGACCTGTCTATCTATTAATGGAAACACACATGTTGTGTCGGGCTGAGGGCAAGCCCTTGTACCTGCCATCCCGGTTGCTGCTTATGGGAGTGCACCTGTCTTGAGTTGCAGTGTCCATCCCAAGGGTAGACTACCTGGAAGTAGAGTTCAGGAACATGTGCTGAAGAGTTGAGCACCCAGGGAGTACAGTGTAGGGGTGAGTGAGTGGGCTGGTCTAGTGGGAATTCCTACACTGGATATAAAATGAGAAACAGTGACCCAGGTTTTGATACTTTGCTTCTTAAGTTTGTCACTATTCTTTGATCTTTATGATTTGAGAATGTCCAATGTTGGTATATTTAAGCATTGAATTTTAAAAACTTGTGTTTCCTAACATAATTTTTTGATAGCTTTTTAAGAGAAATGTGATGAACCAAGACCTTTATTTAGATAATTTGCTTAGAACACATCTATGTAGTTCTAATATGTGATATCCAGGAAATCATTATTTAGGCCATCAGAAATTAAAATTGCCAATCAGTAGCAGTACCTGCTCATTCCTGGCAAAGGTAATGGTAGGATGAGTGGTAGTGCGGTGTGGAGAATCTGCACATCTTTATTTTCCTAGTCCAGATGTAAAATCTGCATGAGGCGGAAGTGCAGGGAAGCTGTGAGCACAATACTGGGGAGTGTGCATAAAGGTTTGGTTCAGAAAGCGTCTGTGACATCAAAAGAATAATTTTCTCTCACGGTGAAAATAATTAATATCATTTCCCAGTATCTAAAAGAACTTTTATCTACATAGGATTTGAGTGAAGGTTTGAATATAATTTAGAACCATTGATTCTCAGTTCTCTAGTTGAAGCTGACTTTCTTGCAAGTTATTGAGATGATATCTTCCGTGACAGGTTGGATGGATTTCAGGAGGAGAATACCGCTAAATTGAGAGCTTTATGATTATATTACTCTGGCTGTACCCTTCACATTTATTAATTGCAATTGAATGTATTTTTCTTCAGTGGAATTTGGTTAAATGTAGTGACATTGTCAGAATGCTTTTGCCAGCCTAGTTTAAATCACTGGCCAGATTATTTTCAGGTGTCTCCCTACCACAGTTCTAAGACAGGGGGATGTGACACCCTACCTGGAAAACTGGTCGAAGAAGAAATTTATGTTTATCTGTTTTTTATGAGCGTGTGCCAGGATAGGAAGGTGAAGATTAGCCAGAGAAAACTGATTTCAAGAGATGGCTGAGCTTGACTTCCCTGCTGTGGTGTCCAGGTCTCAGGTCATTGGGTGCTGGGCGGCATTTCCTCCCAGCCAGTGACAACAGAACTGGAAACGCATCATCTTGGGTGACTCTGGTTGGAAATTTTTAGGTTGCATTTAGATGCTTATAATTAATTGAGGTTTAGGTTGTCTTAGTGACCAAGAAATATCCATTCAGCATATCTTAAGATTTTGTAAAAGAAAAATTGTTCTTTTTAAGATTTGACTAATGTTACAAAGATACAAATCATTTATTTTACTACCTATAAACTGTTTCAGCCCTCTGAAGAAAAGCTATGCTAATTTATATAGCTTTGACATTTTATAATTTTCATGATTTTTAGATAAAGGATTTTATATTTAAAACTTTAATAGTCTAGTCTGAGTTCATTTATCTTTAATTTTTGAAACGGGGAGAGTAATTCATAACAGTAATTTTATTCCTGTAATGTAATATTCACTTCAGTTCATTTGTGCATTAAAATTCCTTTAAGACCGTTATTAATGATTTATATAATGAAATGTCATATTAATCACAGAAGTTTTCACATTTTATTATTCTCTTCCATGTTAATACTATCTTTATGATCTCTATTAATGTTTTATATCCTCTAATTTCAATTATAAATCAAGAATATTTTCATGTTTTTGTTGGTATTTGCTTTTCAGGGGTGCCACCTTTAAAATTTTATGACTTTTCTCCCTACATATGCATTATAAAACATCTTTATTCATATAAAGGTAGTTAATTATGTCTTTGTTTATAGTAAACTTTCATTGACAAACTTATAGTTATAATATTTCTTTTCAAGCTCAAAGATTAGAACGGCTCCGAAAAGAGAGACAAAACCAGATCAAATGCAAAAATGTTCAGTGGAAAGAAAGAAATTCTAAGCAATCAGGTAAATGGAAATCATTTCAATTTTTGATTTGAGATTTATATATTTAGTTTATATTAACTGATTTCTCATTCATCCTTCTAAGTCTTTGGGACAGGTGCCTCTGTGTTTTGGGTGTTGAACTCCTGCCTGTGTTGCTTCGACCCTGTGCTGCTGTGTGGTTTTTGGCCCATTGGAGCCACAGGACAGCTGCGGAGGGGCATGCCCAGTGCCCTGTGCTCCAGGCCGGGGAGCGAGCTGGTGTTTACACACAGTAGTTCTCTACCATTGCTTTCTGGTCTGTGGGTTTCTCTTGATTGTTGCAGCCTCGGCTTTCTCTCGCCTCCTTACTGGCCTTAGTAAGTCGTCTTTGCACAAATGCTGATTCTTTCTATTTAAGCTTGAAAACCGTTGTGTTGCAGTATTAGAGTGTTTATAAATTGTAGGTATAAAGGCTGACAATTATATATTTTTCAAAGTTTCAATCTTAGAAGACAAATAATTGCAAAGGTAAATCCTATTTAAACAGTTTATGAAAGCAATAGCTTCTTTCCTGGGCTTTCTCTCTCTTTGCTTCTTCTTTGAAAGATGTATGGGCAGTCTGCCTTCCCCGTCCTCCCAGCACCTCCCAATACCTCCCAATACCATATTAACAGAATTGTCACCTAATGGGACTTGGCATGGTAGCCTAGTGGCTAAGGTCCTCCTTGCCTTGCACGCATTGGGATCCCACTTGGGTACCAGTTGGTCCCACTTGGGCCTGCGCTGCTTCCCATTCAGCTCCCTGCTTGTGAATTGGGAGAGTAGTGGAGGATGGCCCAAAGCCTTGGGATCCTGTGCCTGCATGGGAGACCCGGAAGAAGCTCCTGGCTCCTGGCTTTGGATCAAGTCAGCTCCAGCCATTGTGGCCATTTGGGGAGTGTATCGGTAGACAGAAGATCTTCCTCTCTGTCTCGCCTCCTCTCTGTATATCGGATTTTGCAATAAAAATAAATAATTTTTTCAGTTGTCACCTAATAAATACTTGGGTGCTTTAAAAAGTTCATGGAAAATGGAATCCAAAGAATATTTTTGTATAAAATTTGAAATCTCTGCATATGATTGAGCATGTATATTGTTAGAACAGGATACATGGGTTTCAAATTTGTTTTGCCCCAAAATAAACTTCTTTTTAAAATTCTGCTTTTCTATGAAATAATAATAATAATATTTGATAATAACAACTGTATTATGTAATCGTAACAACAATAATAATAATAGTAACTGTTATTTTAAGCCGAGTGGGAGAGAGACAGACAAGGGAAAACAGCCATCTTGCTGCTGTCTCCTGGTTCCTTCTCCCAAATCCACAGCCGCTCAGTTGAGCTGCCCCAAATCCTGGAGCTGGGAATTTTTTTTAAATATTTATTTGATTTTTATTCTTAGGTCAGAGTTATAGAGAGAATGGGAAGGACAAAGAGGTCTGTTTCACTCCTCAAGTTGCCACAATGGCCAGAGCTGGGTACATCTGAAGCTGGGAGCCAGGAGTTTCTTCTGGGTGTCCCATGCGAGTGTAAGGTCCTAAACCCTTGGACCATCTTCCGTTGCTTTCCTAGTCCGTAAGTAGGGAATTGGATGGGAAGTAGAGCAGTCATGACTTGAACCAGTGCCCCTATTGGCTACTGGCACAGTAGGCAGAGGATTAATGTACTATACTACCACACTGGCCCCTGGAGCCAGGAGTTTAATCTAGAACTCTTAACTAGGTCGCAGGAATCCCAGTCCTTGAGTTGTCTCACGGGGTGTGCATTAGCGAGAAGCTGAGGTGCACATTTGCAGTCAGGGATTGAATCCAGGTACTCTGGTATAAGATTCCTATATCTTAAATACTGAGCTAATCGCCAGCCCCTCTGTAACATTTTGAAGTACTCTCATAGCTGACTGACTCCATTGTTAGCCTAGGAATTATGAAGCTGAAAATGGTTGTTATTATTAGCATTGGACGTAGTACTATGTTAGACACTATATATATATGTATATATATACGTGTATATATATATATACATATATATAGTCTTTAATGCAGTGATTTTAAAAAGGTATATATTATCATTGTCATTTACAGATAAGAGATAGATTAAATATTTATTTATTTTTGAGCCCAGCATGATAGCCTAGTGGGTAAATCCTCACCTTGCACGTTTGGGATCCCATGTGAGCACTAGTTCTTGTCCCAGATGTTCCACTTCCCTAAAAAATCCCTGCTTGTGGCCTGGGGGGATGTCCTAAAACCTTGAACCCCTGCACCCACATGGAAGGCCCAGAAGAAGCGCCTGGCTCCTGGCTTCGGACCGGCTCAGCTCTGGCCATTGTGGACACTTGGGGAGTGAATTAACGGACAGAGGATCTTTCTCTGTCTCTCCTTGTCTCTGTAAATCTTTGTTTTCAATGAAAATAAATCTTTAAAAACATTAAAAAACACTTGCTTTATTCAAAAGTCAGAGTTACAGATGGAGGGGAAGATAGGGAGAGAGAGAGAAAGAAATCTTCATGCATTGGCTCACTCCCCAAATGACTTTAGAGGCTGGAGCTGGACATGTCTGAAGCCGGTGCCAGGAGCTTCTTTTAGGTCTCACACGTGGATGTAAGGATCCAAATAAGTAAGCCACCCTTCACTGCTTTTCCAGGCCATAAACTAGGAGCTGGATCCAAAGTGGAGCAGCCAGGTTTAACTGATATCCATAGGTGTCATAGGATGCCAGCTCTGCAGGCAGTATCTTCAACGTGGCCCCAAATCACCTCTTGATGACCACAGTGCCCGTTTGTCCAAGCCTCTGGATCCCTCTTTGCCTCCTTCACTTCCATGTCTTACCAAGTTACACGTTGGGGTGGTGGGCTAAGGAGGAGGCTCAGTGGCGAGTTTTCACATGTGCCTTGTAGGAGTCCTGGCACACAGCTTCTGGTTCGGCTTCCTGCACATGGGGGCTCTAGCCCCTGGGTTGCTTGATTCTTTCTCTTCATTTTTAGTTCTTAAATTATGAATTTATTTCCTAGCATTCTATATAAATGAACAGTGAAAGTTTTCTTCCCTTTTTTAATCACTATGAATGCATTAGTTTTAAAAGCATATTTGATTATTTTCAGTTTGTTGAAATTTTTTTTATGATAACCTGTCCATATGTGTTCTTTCCTGCTGGATTTTAAGAAGGAATTTTAGAATTCTTTAAACCCCAGTAGTCTTCCACAGCTCCTTACTTTTGAGGCATCCCAGATTTATCTTATATATTTCTTTCCCAAAATCTACCATCAGTCATTTTTTTCAAGGAGTTTTGTGTGTTTTTGACACCCAGAGGCTGGAATCTGAGCCACTGCTTCCTGGGTTACTGGTCTCCTTGTGGCTCTTTTTAGTGATTAAAGTTCAACTTTGTTTTCTTAAAGAAGAAATATGTTGTAGTTAAACTTGAATTGGAATTAATTACATGATTATAGAATATTCACTTTTTTGAGTTTGTATGTTTTTTTATGCTGATAATTCTGGGTCCGAATAGAAACATTGATGCCATTACTAACAATATGGTTCTCAATATTGATGCCATTACTAACAATATGGTTCTCAATATTGATGCCATTACTAACAACATGGTTTTCAAAGGATTTTGAGGATTACTTTTGTTTTGTTTTATTTTTTTAGGGGTGGAAGGAGGTCCTATGGTTAGATTCCGTTAAAGACTGGATAGTCAGATTGCTATCTGAAGGACTGGGTAATGCTGACTTCGAGTTCTGGCGGCCCCACTTCCCCATTGAGCTCCCTGCCTGTGGCCTGGGGAAGCTGCAGAGGACGGCCCAAAGCCTCGGGACCCTGCATTTGCATGGGAGACCTGGAAGGAGCTGTTGGCTGATTGCTCTGTCATTAAGTTGCCGCCTCAGTGTATTACTTAGGCTCATGTATTTCATTGCTTGAAAAAGATATATTTGAAAGGCAGAGTTAGAGAAAGGAAGAAAGAGAGAGAATGAGAGAGAAAGAGATCTTTGATCCGTGAGTTCCTTCTTCAAATAGCTGCAGTGACCAGAAGTGGGCCTGGCTAAAGCCGGGAGCCAGAAGCTTCATTTGACCCTCCCACCTGAGTGTGTGGAGCCCAAGCTCTGGGGCTTCCACTGCTTTCCCAGCTGCATCGGCAGGGAAATGAATTAGATGTGGAACAGCCAGAATTTGAACTGGTGCCAGCATAGGCTGTTGGCATCTCAGGTGGTGGCTTAAACCCACTGTACCACACCACGATCTTCTGTGTATTTCATTTTACTTTTATTTTTGTAGATTGCACCTTAAATTTTCTAGTTTTTTTTAATGTGAAATGCTGACATGGTTTCAAAGTCAAAGACATAAAACAAGACATTTTTATTGCATCTCTTTTTAGAGCTAGTATAGTTTAATCCTCTTTTGTACAGTATTTTTTTACTTAACAACACACTTTTAATTGCACAGCAGTTACATAAAAGGAGAGATAGCCAGTGGTTCACTCCCCAAATAGTTCCAGCAGCTGGAGCTGGGCCAGAAGCTTGGATTTTCTTTGGGGTCTCCCACATCAGTGCAGGGTCCCAATGCTTGGGTCATCCTCCTTTGCCTTTCCCAGGGCTGTTAGAGAGCTGAGTCAGTACCGAGGGGAAGAGGTGGGGCGCGAACCAGTACCTGTCTGATTTGCCAGTATCCTCATCCACTCCCAAAGTGCAGGCCCCACAGCACATGGGAAGTGTCACTCTGGAGGTTTCATTCCAGTGTGTAGCTGTGTGGCACTCCACTAGCCCCCTTCCTTGATCTAAAGTATAAGCTTGTAACTTATATTTTATTTTATTTTATTTTAAAAAATATAATTGTGAATTATTGTCAGTTGTGTTAAATAGGGTTCATAATACTGAGCTTTTAAAGATGTATTTTTTATTGGAAAGTCAGATTTACAGAGAGAAACATGTTCCATCTGCTGGTTCACCAAGTGGCCGCAATGGCCAGAGCTATGTAATCCATCTGAAGCCAGGAGCTCTTCCGGGTCTCCCACATGGGTGCAGGGTCCCAAGGCTTTGGGTTGTCCTCAACTGCTTTCCCAGGCCACAAACAGGGAGCTGGAAGGGAAGCAGGGCTGCTGGGATACAAACCAGTGCCCATGTGGGATCCTGGTGCACGCAAGGTGAGGACTTTAGCCACAAGACTATCATGCTGGGCCCTGTAACGTATCTTATAAGAGACTCACGTTGGCTACTGTGTGGTTTAGGGATGGGATGGGATGAGGAAGTCCAGGGCAGAAACAGCATGGCGGGTTTGAAGGTGCTGCTGGAATCACACTTGTGTTACTGTGGAGGTGGTTATGAAGGGTGTAGGGTGTGGTGTTAGAGAATTGTCAAATGACTCTCAGGCCCGTGGCCTACCAAGATGGAGTTGCCCCTAACTGTCCTGGTTGCTCTCCTATTAGAAAGCTGTGGCAGAATATGTTGAGGGGCAGGTCAGGCATTCTGCTATGGACATAGAAGGCGTGAGTTTCCTGGCAGATGTCATAGTGGAGGTGTCACACCAAAGGTTGGATACGTCAGTTTCATTTCATGGAGTCTTTACTATTAGAAATGATCTTCCAGATTATAGAATATACTTATTAAAGTTTTCCTTTTTTATTTCTGTTTCCTTGTCTCTCTTCTTTGTGTCTCTGTGTTTTATGCTTTGCATATGATATATCCATAGTTAGGTATATAGCTTTTTTTTTAAAGATTTATTTATTTCTAATTACAAAGTCAGATATACAGAGAGGAGGAGAGACAGAGAGGAACATCTTCTGTCCAATGATTCACTCCCCAAGCAGCCGCAGTGGCCGGTGCTGTGCCGATCTGCAGCCAGGAGCCAGGAACTTCTTTCCAGGTCTCCCACGTGGGTGCAGGGTCCCAAGGCTTTGGGCTGTCCTCGACTGCTTTCCCAGGCCACAAGCAGGGAGCTGGATGGGATGTGGAGCAGCCAGGATTAGAACCGGCATCCATGTGGGATCCCTGCGCATTCAAGGCAAGAACCTTAAACATTATGCTATCGCGCCGGGCCCAGGTATGTAATTATATATAGCTCTATATAGATAGATACATCCATAGTTAGGTTTTAAACATGCAGTTTTATGACTTTTTGAATATTTAAGAGCATATGTTGGAAAGATTGAGAGAAAGACAGCTACGCTCTGTTCAGCTCACAGACACACAGACTGAGTTTGCTTGGCTGTAGGCGAGAGCCAGGAGCGTTCTCTGGCTCTCCCACACAGCAGTGGGTGCCCAGTGACTGGGCAGGACACTGGTGGCAGGAGACAGAGCAAGATACTGAACCCACAGACTCCAGTGGAGAGTGTAGGTGTCTTACTAGGCTAAATGCCTGCCCTGTTTGAGTGAGGGCTTTTGACAGACATGTGCACTTGTGTATCTAGCATGCCCGTAAACTGCAGAGCAGTGGCAGCTCCCTAATAAGGTCCCTTGTTGTTCCTTTCTAGTCAGTTTACTTACCAAAGTAACCTTTGGTCCAGTATCTCTCTCTACGGCTGGGTTTTTGCCTCTTCTGGATATGAGCCTAGACAGACTCCCCAAGGATGTAAGTGTAGGAGAAAAGAAGTGGTCCAAACATGGGGCCTTGGCCAGTGCCCGTGAGCTGGGGAGAGGCGAGTCCGCCAGCAGTGAGGCTGAGGATGTTAGGTGGCCTCAGGGCTGTGTGGCTGTCCGTGTGTCCCACAGTGTGGGAATCACTTTCCTACGTGCAGTTCCCTGCTGCCTTGGAGCTCATGTGGGGTGTGAGCAGAGGCGTGTATATAGAGTTGACTGCTCCCTGTGGTTTCAGGCACCTAACGGGGGTCTTAGGGTACACACCCCACAGATAAGTGGGACCTCCCTCCAGGAGTTTCCTCCAGATTAGCCTCTTAAATCTATGGGTACTCAATTGATAAATTTGCTTCATCAGTCTTTTGAAAAGGTAACTGTGGTTACATTTATTTAGCTACGAGGTTTTTTGTTTCAAGATTTGTTTATTTTTATTGGAAAGGCAGATTTACAAAGACAGTGAGAGACTGTCACAGCCCAAAAATTCAAAACAATACCATTAAAGTCAGGCCTGCTAAATCTGCCTGAGTCTGAGGGTGAGCAGAGAAGCAAACATTCAGTTAGGGACACATGTGGAACCAGGATGAGATTGGCTTCTGTGAGTGGAACAAATTGTGCTTGCTTGCCTTGCAAGTTGCCCCTGAGCGGGGCATGTTTGCCTGCCAGGGTAAGTAAGTCAGATGCTTCGTAGATGCACAGCACCTGAGTTGATTGTAGGATCGTTGCGCACCAATGTGAGTTTAAAAACCCCAGACAGTTGCCAGTGAGGGCCAGACGCCTCTTCCGTTGGTGATGGTATGGGACAGTCTGCTGGCCAATGAATAAAGACTTCTGAGCTTCTAAGGCTCTGTCTCTGACTAATTTTTGGGATAGAATCAGCTTGCAACAAGACAGATCTCGCAGATGCTGGTTTGTTCTCCAAATGACCACAGTGGCCAGAGCAGAGCTGATCGAAGCCAGGAGCTAGGAGCTTCTTGCAGGTCTCCCATGTGGGTGAACCATCCTCTATTGCTCTCCCAGACCATAAACAGGGAGCTGGATGGAAAATACAGCATCCGGAACACTGACGTGCACTCACGTGTGATGTGGTGCTTGCAGGTGGGAGATTAGCTGAGTGAGTCATCATGTCAGCCCCATAGTTACGAGTTGTTTTAATGACCACTTGAGTGAGTTGGGGAATTGTTTTTTGTTACAGCTTTGTCAAGGACTGGAAAGGGCTGGATCTCTTTCCTGCAGATGTAAACATTTCTGATTTGTTTAAAAAGCTTAACTATGTACACTTTCTAAATCTCAAAATTAAAAAGAGCCTAGTGCCCCCATTTATCATCTGTCTACCGTCTTGGTCAATATGTAGATTGACTTAAAAGATTAGATGATCTTTGAGAAGATATGAAACTAATGTGTCTTAATTCATTCATTAATTTGAGCTGAAGTTTCTGGTTTAATAATAATGTGAATTCCTTCAATCATTTTATTTGTTCATTCATGCAACAAAATTTATTGAGGCTGTACTTTGTTCATTAGTGTGTAATGGCTAAGAGGTTCAGTTGAATCCTAGCTGTGCCACTCTGTAGCTTCATGGCATTGGACTAATAAAAATATTCTAAGCTTGTTTCCTCACTGAGACAATTGAGATAAGGCTTATGGCTGTGTAATGTTGTAAGAATTAAATGAGATGCATTGACCTGAACAATTAATGTTAGCTCCTGTTACTATAAATGTCCTCTCTGTTTTTCCTTCCTCCTCACCTTGGTCATCCAGATTTTGTAATAAGTATCATTGGAGTGTGTGAAAATACATACCTTTGACCTTGACCTTGAAGAATTATAATGTCAAAGTCACATAATGTTAAAGCTTCCAGGTATCTCTTAAAGGTAATGTGATAGGCCCAGAGAAGTGTAGTAAATTGCCCAGTTTCAGCCGGCTAATTGTAGTTGGCAAAGCAGACAAACCTTAGGGTCTGTGGACAGTGAACAGTCCTGTGACACAGAAGCCACTGTGTTGCTCTGCGTCGGCCCCTTCCCTCCCCACCCCCATCGTCCTGGATTGACCTGCTGGCTTGGGTGCTGCCGCTCACTGTGCAGACTTTGACATGTGTGCGTGGCTCTCTGCACACTTCAGACCTAACACGTCCTTGGGTGTGTCCCACCTTGACTTCGAGAAAGACATTTTAGGGAAGATGCAGAAGCTGTCTCGTTTCTGTAATCACAAAGATATTTTTATCTTCTTTTTCTACACAGCCCAGGAGTTAAAGTCACTGTTTGAAAAAAAATCCCTCAAAGAAAAGCCTCCGAATTCTGGCAAGCAGTCAATCTTGTCTGTGCGCCTGGAGCAGTGCCCTCTGCAGCTGAATAACCCCTTTAATGAGTACTCCAAGTTTGATGGCAAGGTGAGTGGAACCTGGAGACCGTCCTGGATGTGGCTCCATGGAGCTGCTGCTGTTACTGTTGTTAGACTGAGGGGTCCACGTGTCTCAGAGTAATTACAGATGTTACTTTTCCAAGACCGTAGATACAGAATGTATGAATTTGGCCTTAGTGTTGGCTTCCATTCGAATCTGTCAAGGAGGACTGAAACAAGACAGTCCTGAGTTGCCTCTCTTCCACTCCTTGGCTGTGTTTCTCTTCCCATCTTAGATCTCAGAGGACGATTGAATCTCCCCAGATGACCTAGGGCTGTATGGGCAGGGGTCATGTGTTTGGTTGGTTCATCTGTGTTACCTCAAGTGGGCATTTGGGCTGGTTGAATTGTGATTAATCAAGGTTCAGGCGCGTGGGAAAGCCTTCTGAGCGGTGCTTAGTGGCAGTTTGCGTCATCGTGTCTGATTGGCTACCGTAACCTCAGAGATTGTGGGCCTTTGAGCTTTTGGTCAAAATTCTAGGCTATTTATTGCTTTGCATTTCAGTATTGCGCTGTTGGGGGATCTTGTTTAACTTTTGCCATGGAGCGTGACTGCCTTTTTTGTCTATTTGTTCTAATAGTTTACTGTTATAGAATTAAAGTGGTCATGTGTTCCTTTTAAAAAAAAAAATGGCCAGTGTTCAGTGTAGCACCGTATGCCCCAATTCCCTTTGCCATGGGTCTCTGTGCTAGGCCGGGTAGGCCTTTTTTGGGAGATGGTAGCAGCTGATTCTGGTATTTATTGCCATTATGTGTTGTGCCTGGCAGAGGCGTGGGGGTGCTGAGTGAGAGCGTGTTGCTTGGAGGGGTCGTGCAGCCATTCAGCCCATGTCACACCATTGCAGTTAATAAGCACACAGCTCTCTGGTTGTGTTTGCATTTTTCTTATTGGTGTGCTGGTTCTGTCAATTGTCATCTTTGAGCAAAGAGGTATTTTCTCTTTGAAACACTTTTACCACAAACAGTTCAGCATGTTTCCATTGGCTTAAGTAAGCTTGGGTGACTATTGGCACGAGAGGTTGTTGATGTTTGTGAGAAAGTAGAGCAGAAACAAAATGCGTGAATAGCATAAAGATCCTAGCGTCTACAGGAGTTTCCTGCAAAAGTCCCTGGAAAGCATTTGAGTCCATTGTGCCCGGCCGTACTCAGAAGCCTCACCGGCCGCCGCCATGCGGGGAAGAGGACAGTGTTCCTCCCTGGAGACTTGGAGGCCAGCCCTGAGAAGGTATGAATTGGACCACATGGGACTTTAGGAAAATGCAATTGCTGTGTTTAGATTTGTGGGAGTTTATAGCTGGGATTAGGAGTTTATAGCTGGGATTTGTTTATTACCTGATACCATCTCGTCTGAGGGTGTAATTGCTGGAATAATTAATGAATGGCAATGTTTGTGTGCTAACAAAATAGCACAGATCTTTGAAACAGACTTTTCTGTATGCTGTTAGATTATATTACTTAGAATTAAATTTGTCAGAAGATTATGGACTTTGGTGGGAATATGTATCTAGTTGCTGAAGTAGAAAAAAATTTTGAACCATTTCCTCAGGCAAAAAGGACAAAAAAATTTACTAGATTTATGTTCACACTTTAAGTTTTCTGTGCTTTTTGTTACAGCAGATCTGTGATCTGCAAAGATGTGAACATGCGCTAGCCACCAGTACATATTGATTAAGAAAGATTTATGTATTGATAAGTCTATCTTATGATGCAGGGCTGTTTTAGTGTTATCTTACATATTACAATTGCTAAAACACAATTAAATCCTTGTTCTCATCTATTATTTAATATTGATGCATTTGGCAGGTATGTAATGAAAGTGGCTAATATTTGAAAGATATTGTAGCATACATATTAAATTAGTCTTTCTTTATCTTTGTCAAATGCATCAATATGATGTTCAATGACATCTCAGTGATTAATAGAAAATTATACTTGAGTCAAGCCTTTTTGTAACCTAGAAATTAAAATGACTATTCAAATAACACCTCAAAATGATCAAATTAGCATTTTGTGATTGCATCATAATGGGATTGCAGCAGTTAGCACAGCAGCTCTGCTGCCTCTGGGGCTCAGATCACCCCTGATAATAAAGCCTTCTCCATGAGAGGCAGCTCTAAGAATTTCTAGATTGATTCTTCCCATATATCATCTGATGTTCAGCACTAAATTTTTGTTACTGTTGTAACTTAAAATTATTTTATTTTTATTCAGCTCATATTTAAGGAATGAAATTAGTGTCCTGTTTTAATATTTTACCATGTTGACATTGGAATCCCATCTTTTCTTTTCTCCACATGTGAAGGTTTTCTGTGCAATACTTATTTATTGTGTGTGTGTTAAGATTTATTAAATCCACCAAAAAATGTACAGATTATTTTTTCTTCCTCGGCAAATATTCACAGTGCTTTTCTTGGGAATAGTGCTTGCCTTATTTACATAATTAACTGAGTTGCTTGGGTCTCTTGGGCATGCAGTACATAATTGGGGAGAGAAGGGGACAGGCAAGAGTTTGGGGTCTAATTAAATATGCTAAAAAACTACTTAATTATGTATTTCCTCAAGAGACTGCTGTGAGATCTTTCTTAAGATTAAACTAGGGTTAGATTTGAAAAAAAGAATTTGTCTTTGGTAAGGTTTTACCAGTTGCATTGTAGTTAGGCAAGCGTATGCAGTGTCCTTAATGGTTGTGCTGATTGTTGGTCTTAGTTTTATAAGATCTCTTAGCTGTTGTGTGAGAATTAAGGAAACATTTCCAGTTAGTTTCTGGTTCCTGTAACTCGTTAATCATTTGTTACATTTTTTATTATGATTAATAATTTAAAATTTTTTTAAAGATTTATTTGAAAGGCAGTATGTGTGTGATAATGTGTGTGCATGAGAGACAGATTGAGATTGTGTGCTGGTTTACCTCCGTAATGCCCTGAACAGCTGGGTCAGGGCAGGCTGGAGCCGGAGCTCCGTCCAGCTTTCCCAGGGGCAGCAGAAGGCCGAGTGCTGGGGCCATCCACAGGAAGCTGGATCTCACCTGCAGCGTAACCAGGATATGAGCAGGCTCGCCACGTTGCGTGGGGGCTTCCCAGCAGCAAATGCCTGTCCAGGTGCATTGTCAAGGCGTGAGAGTGGGAGGAAGGCCTGGCCACGGGCTGGTGCTTTGTGATTGGATGACTTGAGGGCTCAGTTTTACCGCAGTATTTTTTTTTTTTTAACAAATTAGTGATATTATGTGACCTGCTTGATCATTTTGGGGGCTGCTTTGGTCAGTTCAGACCCCACTGGCCTCAGACATGGGCTGGCTTCTTCCGCGTTCTGGACTGCCGGCCGCTCTGAAGAGTCTCATCACCAAAGCCTGGTCTCTCTTGTAGACATGAAGAGCTCAGGACATCCCTGAGCTCCTTCCCTGACCTGAGAAAGCGCTGCTGTGGCCAGAGAGGTGTTCTGAGGTGACTGGGAGTGGGCGCCTCTGATGGATCCCAGTAAACAGCTCTGAGGGGTGTGTCTGGCCACGTGGGCTGAAAGCTTCTACCCTGTTCTCCACTCCTTTTCCATGAGGTCATATCTGAAGAAGTAAACCTACCGTTTACCATACCATTCGTTATCACTTACTTGAGAGACCTTTGCTGGTGTAGCATGTAACTGGACCATCAGATACCGTCAGATCACCAGCAGTTCAAGGACCCATTTCTTGTTCCTGTCTCCCTGGGGAGGTTCCTTCCTCCTTGAAGCCCAGTTTCTCTGCCTCTGCAAAGCGGTGGAGTCACAAGGCCAGTGAAGCCACCAGGGAAGAAAGCACCCAGCATGCTGATAGCTTCCTTTAGCAACGTCACTAGTCAGCAGATCTCCTGTGTTATGGCCTCAGTGTGATGGGACTGGCACCATGGCTCAACTGGCAGATATTCTGCCTGCAAATGCTGGCATATGGACCGGGTTTGTGTCCTGGCTACTCCACTTCCCTTCCAGCTCCCTGCTTATGGCCTGCCTAGGAAAGCAGCAGAGGATGGCCCAAAGCCTTAGGACCCTACACCCACATGGGAAGCCTGCAAGAGGCTCCTGGTTCCTGGCTTTGGATCAGCTCAGCTCCAGCTGTTGTGGCCATTTGGGGAGTGAGCCAGCAGGTGGAAGGTTTTTGTTTTTTCTTCTGATGTTAAATCTTCCTTTCTATTTAAAGAAAGCAGAAGAAAAAAAAGCCTGAGAGTGGCTGCTGGTGACTTGCCTTACTGTGTCACTTCAGGCTGGTTCTGTAACCTCATGAGACTTGATGGGGTTCAGGACTCACTGTCCCAAAATCTGGTCCGGTGGTATTAACGAGCTGAAAACAATCCAAGGGGAATGGTAGGACAGGCCCTTTGGGTTTTCACCATCCTTCGCACTGCAGATCATCTGGTCCTTGTGTGAGAGGGGAGGGAAGGAACTCCTGATGCCGAGCGATGCAGGGGCCCTGCGGGGCCTGGAGGATCAGGCCTTGCTGAGTGAGCCTATTCCTGGCAGTTGCACCTCGCCTTTTGTCCTGTGGTGGAGCCTCCCACTCTTCCTGAGAGCGTGCGCCGAGACACTGTGCTGCACCCGCTGCATGGTGGGCCGGAGTCGTAGTAACCTTACACTAAATCCACTCATGTGCATCTCTAGTGTTCATCTTTTTATAGGGTCCCTATCTGAGAATGTAAAAAGGTGGAAAGAAAAGGTTTTTGTTTTTCTCCTCTACAAACTGCAGTTCTTGTGTTTGGAATGCAGTGGTGATTTGTCTCTCATGAGGCTCACTTGTGATGAATCCTGTTTAGCCTGACCTGCAGCATATAGGGAGTACCCTACAAACCCCTTTTCTGTTGCTTTCTCTTCTTGGAATGGGGGCCTGAGAGTAACAGGACCTCCCCTCTGGACCAGGTTGCATGAGAGGAATGCCTTCTGCAAAGCAGGCTTTTAGAGTAGTGTCCTTAGACCACCTGAACACAGGCTGGATGGGGAAGCTGCTTGTTCAGAGGGGGGTGGCTTGCCTTCCTTCTAAATAGAAAAGTTTAGAGAAGTGATTACTGCCTTTTTTTTTTTTTTTCCCGACTGTGGTTATTTTTCAAACATCAGGTCACAAGGTAATTCACCATTTCTAATGCTTGGTAGTTTACTAAAATATTGAGCATTTTATCCATTTGTTTGACTTGGCTTAAACACCACTCTCTAAACCTTAAGTGGAATGTTTGCCTTAACATCCCACTTCTGGTTCTTAGAGCTAACTACTTCTGGTTCTGATAGTCAACTGTGACTTTGAGCTAACTTGTTAAAAAGTAACCATTCTTCTGTTAGAAACTGTTTCAACAGGAAAGCTGCAGAGATCGTGGGGGAAGGGATAATTCATGAGTGCTAATTGCTTGGCTGTTAATTTTCATAAGTGTTGATAGAAGCAGTTCCTTAAATTAAACTTTGTTTAAAATGTATCAGGGGAAATATCCCACAATGTCGAGCCTGAAGTGAAAATTAATATGAATGCTGTGGCAATTAACACATACTGGTTAATAGCTTTTAGCAGCATTTTGGGATGATAGTCCTTAAATACATTTTTGCATGCTGCTCTTGTTTCAGCATTGTTCCAGTGTATGTCTGGGTAATTATGAACAAATGTTTTCTACAGTCATTGGCATTAAATAGCTCTTCCCAAAGAAAGTCACTTAAAACTTTGCAGAAATGCAGGCAACCACTGAAAAACGTTGCAAACTCAGAAAAGGTCAGCTGATTGAAATCATTAAAAAAAAAACAATGCCCTTGGAGGAAACTATTTCTCATCTGAACTTGGAAAATTTTGCATTGTCATGGAAACATCCTCTTCTAGGATGTTAAGCTACTTTGGATTCCAGAAAACCAGTCTGGGCTTTTCAGTGTGGCTGCTGTTCCCTGCTGCTGGAGCGAGGCCGGGAGCGTGGGGCCTTTGCACCTTCCTCTCGGCCTCCCCTCTGCTGGCCGCGCAGCAGGCAGAGAGAAGGTGGCTGTAGGGTGCTCAGCCTCATCCTTGTGCCCCCTCCCTCTTCGCATCTCCATGACTGGATTTTGCCAAATTTTCTTTCTTTCTTTTTTTTTTTTTTTAAGATTTATTTTTATTACAAAGTCAGATATACAGAGAGGAGGAGAGACAGAGAGGAAGATCTTCCGTCCGATGATTCACTCCCCAAGTGAGCCGCAACGGGCCGATGCGCGCCGATCCGAAGCTGGGAACCTGGAACCTCCTCCAGGTCTCCCACGTGGGTGCAGGGTCCCAAAGCACTGGGCCGTCCTCAACTGCCTTCCCAGGCCACAAGCAGGGAGCTGGATGGGAAGTGGAGCTGCCGGGATTAGAACCAGCGCCCACATGGGATCCCGGGGCTTTCAAGGCGAGGACTTTAGCCGCTAGGCCACGCCGCCGGGCCCCAAATTTTCTTTTCATGGACCAGTTTCTGTTAGTTCATTTCTGAAAGAATCTGGTAGTTACCCTCTAATCTATTACACATTCCAATATACCTGTAATGGATCAAATTCCATTAAGGATGCCCTTTTTGATGAGATTGTTTTCCTCTCACTGTTGGTGCTTTCCCGTTGCTTGGCATTATTGTGTGTATGTTTTTTTAAGACTTATTTATTTTTCATTACAAAGTCAGATATACAGAGATGAGGAGAGACAGAGAGGAAGATCTTCTGTCCAATGATTCACTCCCCAAGCAGCCGCAACGGCTGGTGCTGCGCCGATCCAAAGCCGGGAACCAGGAACCTCCTCCAGGTCTCCCACATGGGTGCAGGATCCCAAGGCATTGGGCCATCCTCGACTGTTTTCCCAGGCCATAAGCAGGGAGCTGGATGGGAAGTGGAGCTGCCGGGATTGGAACCGGCACCCACATGGGGTCCCGGCGTGTTCATGGCGAGGACCTCAGCCACTAGGCCATGGCGCCAGACCCACTTGGCATTATTGTGGAAGTCCCAAGGCAGTGCCTTGACATTGTGTCTAGATGACAGGAGAAGAG
Source organism: Ochotona princeps (assembly GCF_030435755.1). NCBI lineage: Eukaryota > Metazoa > Chordata > Mammalia > Lagomorpha > Ochotonidae > Ochotona > Ochotona princeps. The sequence continues at coordinate 6,630,882 of NC_080845.1, forward strand.
TTAAGCATGAGTCTTGGTGCAGAAGACAGTGTATTGCCTGCCAGGAGGTTAAATGTCCCAAGGTGAGTTCTATTTATGACCACCTTGTTCTGTTCTGAGCCCTCGGTCTGGGCATCATCTCTGTGGTTTGTTCTGAAACTTGTTGCTCTGTGCTGGCTTTGTTTGGTTCTGAAGTGGACTTCTAGAAATTCCCATCAGAGGTAGAATTCACAACTAGTAAAGGCTTTTCAGAGAAGACAGAATTTTGCTGTGGAAAACAAATGCTTACCAGGTTTGGGTTAGAATACTGAGTCCCATGCCTTTTGTCTGCCTTCTGGTAGTAGGCCAAGTTCTCTGCCTCTGTGAGCCTGTTCTCATGTCTGTGAAATAACGGTAGGGCTGCTCACCTGAAGACTTGTGAGCACCTAACAGATGTGGGGATTATATGCACAGCAAAACATGGGGTACTGGGGCTGTGCTGAGAGCTTCCTGCTTTGTCCCACTTGCCCATTTGCAACCTTACAGTTAGTGAGGGCTGCTATGTGCCAGTGCTGATAACTAGGCACTGGGTACAGTAGTGAGCAAAACCAGACCTGGTAAACCTGGCTTCTGACCTCATGGAGTTTCTTGCCTTGGCAGGTAATCATCAAACAAAATGTAGACCTGTAACCACAATGCAGTCACAGCCAACTAATTGCCTAGTTCTGGGAGAGGTACTTGGTGCTTTGAGAGCATTAGTCTCAGGTGTCCCCTGAAGATGACCCTTGTCATGAGAGCAAAGGCTGAGAGGAGCTACCTCAGAAGCATGAAGACGGGGGAATACGGAGGGTCTAGGGGAAGGGGCAGCTTGGCAGTTGTGAGGAACTGGAAGAGACCTGTAACTCTGGAACCCCAAGGGTGAGGGGCTGAAGGTGCAAGGTGAAGCTCCAGCAAGCCAAACAAGCACAGCCGATACAAATGTTCTCACCCTCGGCCCTGGGACACCTTCGACAAGTTTAAATAGGAAGATGAAATCATCAGAGTGGTGTTTTTGAAAAGTCACTGGATTTGTGCTAATGTAAATACACCTGAGAAGGGTTTATGAGGTAGGGACACCACTCAAGAGATGTTTTGTGGGGCTGGCGTTGTGGTGTGCAGGTTAAATGCCACTTGCCATGATGGTATCCCATATTAGCAGGGCCAGGTTGAGTCCTGTCTGCTTTATTCTCCATCCTGCTGCCTGCTAATACACCTGAGACAGCAGCAGCTGACGGCTGAAGTGCATGGGCTTTGCCACCTGTGAGTGAGAAAGGGGCTGTGCTCTCAGATGCCCAGCTCTGCTCTAGGCCAAGCTGCAGATGGGCGCCTGGTGGGTTAAGCTGATGCTTGAGAAAACCACATCTCAGCATATGTGAGTTAAGTACTGGCTGCTGCACTTCGGATCCAGCCTCCTGCTTCTGATTGGCAAGTGGATGACGACTTGAGTCCCTTTCACTCCTGCGGGAGACCCAGGTGGTGGTCCAATCTGACTTGGCCTGGCTACCTTTGGCCATCACCTCTTGGATTCCTTTTGATGTTAAGGTTTCTTAGGTTTGTGATTAGGTAGGCGATTGTCCTTAATGACATGCAGGGGTTATAGATTAGAAAACCTGGGGCTGGTGCAATAACTCAGTGGCCAAATCCTCACCTTGCAACTGTCAGGATCCCATGAGTGCTGGTTCTTTCTTTTTTTTTTTTGAAAGATTTATTCATTTTATTACAGCCAGATATACACAGAGGAGGAGAGACAGAGAGGAAGATCTTCTGTCTGATGATTCACTCCCCAAGTGAGCCGCAATGGGCCGATGCGCGCCGATCCGAAGCCGGGAACCTGGAACCTCTTCCGGGTCTCCCACGCGGGTGCAGGATCCCAATGCATTGGGCCGTCCTCTCCTGCTTTCCCAGGCCACAAGCAGGGAGCTGGATGGGAAGTGGAGCTGCCGGGATACGAACCGGCGCCCATATGGGATCCCGGGGCTTTCAAGGCGAGGACTTTAGCCGCTAGGCCACACCGCCGGGCCCGAGTGCTGGTTCTTGCACTGACTGCCCTGTTTCCCATCCAGCTCCCTGCTTATGGCCAAGTAAAGCAGTCGAGGATGGTCCAAAGCCTTGGAATGCTGCACCCGTGTGAGAGACCTGGAAGAGGCTTCTGGCTCCTGGTTTTGGATTGGCTCAGCTCTGGGCACTGTGGCCATTTGGGGAGTGAGCCAGTGTATGGCGGCTCTTTCTCTCGTTCTCTCCATAATCCTGATCTGCCTTTCCAATAAAAATAAATAAATCTTAAAAAAAACTGAATGAATTCTTGAAGAGACAACCAATGTACATATTGGAACTTTCCTCTTAAGTTGGAGGGAATGGTCCAACTGGTTTTTGATGAGGAAACAGAATAGGAAAGTGATTTGTTCAGGGATGCCCCATTTGTGTGTGACAGAGCTAGTACTCAGCTGTTTTCTTGTTTTACCACCACAGCTGTCTTCCTTTGAGTCTTTGACAGTCATTGCTATGGAGAAAACAAAAACACTGTGTTAATATTTGAAAACTCTTCAAAATTGAAAAACACAGTGTTTTTCTTTGCCAGTAGGCTTAAAATGTGACACACTCAGTTAGATACTACTGTCAATTATGTGAATTGAGTTAATGGCATCTTTTTTTATGAAGATTTATTTATTTATTTGAAAGAATTGCAGCGAGATCTTCCCACCACTAGCTCAAAAGGGCTATTCATTATTCACTGTGTTCCCAGGCACATTAGCAGGGAACTAGATCAGAAGTGGAGCAGCTGGTTGAACTGGTTCCCCTAGGGGATGCTGGCATCACAGGCTTACCCACTATAATATATCCTGGTGATGGTCCCAGTTAACTTTATTTCTAAGCCTCAATTTCCTTATCTGCAAAAAATAGCAAAAACGAAAAGGAAGAAGTGCCTTTCACATAGAATCTAGCTTATGTTTTTTTCTTTTTTTGATCTTTCTGATGCTTCCATCCACCCATCTTTCCATCAGTCCAACCAACAGTGTGCTTATAGGCGCTGATACTGTTTCATTCTGAGGGTGTGTTGCATCCTAGGACTAACACGCAGGTGTGGCTAACTCCTGGGCTGGGGGCAGGGGGAATCCATAGAGCCAGCACGTGGAGGAACCACCCTGCTCGCGCATGGTTACCTTCGGGCTGTAGACTGACTTCAGGTGCCTCTGCCACCACCAGCCCCCTCTCTCCACCAAGGACTGTGGAGGAAGCATGTTTGGTGTGGCAGTGGGATTGGATAGGGAAGTCTGAGGTTGGGCCGGGGTCGGGGGGTGGAGGCTGCAGTGATGAATCCTGCAGGGAACGATCTAGTTTCTCATTCTTGGTGTGTTTATCCTGCTTTCATTTCTTTCTTTCTTTCTTTTTTTTTTTTTTTTAATTCAATCTTAACAAGCAGAATTTTTCAGCTTTGGTCACTTGTGTAATGAAGCCCAGAATGACACTCTCCATACATAAATGCAGAAGTTTTTAAAATGGCAGTGATAAATTTCAAATATCATTACTATTTGAGGCTTGAAATGCCTGTATCATAAGAGCTGTGTTTTATTAATATCTCCACTCCTTTCTATTAAATTGAAGTTTTAACACCTAGACAAAGATACATGTAAGAAAGTAAGTTTAGGAAATTTGCAAAATATGCTGCTATGCAACCAAAGATTAAATTGATTTGTTATCTGTGCATTTAGCTACAATTCATTTTAATTGTCTGTATGAAGTTAAAAAGTATTAGTGTCAGATGGAGATTCATCACCAGGCTGTGATTTAGGGCTGGAGCTGGAGAATGCAGGCATGTGTTCCGGCAGATGTTAGTATAAGGCGCTGTCTTTCCTGACAGCAGTTAAAAAGTATGGTTATAGTAATCAAATTGTGGTGCAGCGACTCAGAGGCTAGGGCCAGATTGAATTAAAATAGATATAAGATTTATGAATAGCAATAGCTGTGATAAAATTTCACTGCCTTCTTCAACAGGAAGGACTTTTTCCACAGTGGAAAGAAGAAAATCTAATAACCACTTTTCTAAAACTGTGGTTTTGCTGACTTTCATTTTCCCTTCCTAATTATGGCATCAAAATAATAACTGCTAGGGTTTTTTTCCAGTTGTAATGCCTCCCCCATCTTATGAAGAATATAGCATTAAAATGAACATCTTTTAAAATATTTAGATAATTTATTTGGGAGAAAGAGAGTTCCCCTGCACTGGTTTATTCCCCAAATGTGCATGGCAGATGGAGGCGAGGAACTCAATCCAGGCCTCTCACAAGGTGGCTCCAGCTGTCACCTGCTGTCCCTGGAGTATGCATTTTCAGGAAGCTGGAATTAGGAGTTGGAACTCAAAGCCAAGTACTCCGATATGGGCCCTTGGCACCCCAAGGAGTGTCTTACCTGTTGTGTGAGATGCCTGTCTGCAGCCCAAATTTCTAATGATGTTGCTGATTTGGTTTGGAAGCAGAATTCCTGCACATTCCAGCGGCCATTCGACTTAGCAGGTAAAATGGTCATTAAGATTCCCGCATCCCTAGCTATCAGAGTATCCAGGTTCTTTGTGACCCTGGTCTCTGTTCTGACTTCCTGCCAGTGCACCCCCTGGGAGGCAGCAAGTGCTGCTGGTTGTGCCCCTGACACCTTCCTGGAAGACCTGAGTTGAGTTCCTGTTGCCCAGCTTTGAGCTCCAGAGGTTGTAGGCTTTGGGGACTGAGCCAGCAGGTGGGAGCTCTGTGAATCTGTGTGTGTTTCAGATTATTTTCACAACTTGACATAAGTCTTAGCCTCAGACATTTATGCGCTCTTTTAAAAAAAATCCTAACCGTTGTTCTGGCTATGTTTATTGAGTTCCTACTTTGTACCAGGTCTTGTTATGATTCCTTGATATTTAATAACTTGTTCAATTCTCACAATATTTTTATGTATGGATGTTGTTATTAGTGTTGTGCAAGTGAGGGAGAGAGATACATT